>NC_069501.1:36465587-36578087 GCF_027579735.1 Bombina bombina
CGATACTAGTATCGGTATCGGTACTGATACCAAGTACTTGCTACTCCACTTACTACCCATATGCTATCTTGTGGTGTTTTTTTCAAACTGCATGTTCCCATTTCATTTAAAGCTGGAGTGGAGACTAAACTAAAAATTGTTTACTACTGTTCTGCCAATACAAATTGCTCTTATTTGTATTATTGTAGGAGAGATCACTTTACATCGTTCAGACAAACCCCTGAAGTACTGGGCAGTTAATAAACTGAGATTTCCAGCTCTGGCTAAAATGGCACAAAAATATCTTTCTGCCCCATGCAGTGGTGTGGAAAGTTGAACCTCCTTACTGATAGCAAAAACAGACTTATAGCTGAACATGCAGAGATGCTTCTGTTCTGTTCCTTAAAAAGAACTTGCCACTAACTTTTGAAAAATTATTCTAATTGCTAGATTGCCTTTTATACTGCTAGTTCTCATCTTGCACAATTATGTTCAAAACATACTGTACTCTGAGGAACATCTTAGCTTATATAATTGCAGGAAGAGTACTCATAGGACAAATTAACGCCTAGATTTAGAGTTCGGCGTTAGCCGTCAAAACCAGCGTTAGAGGCTCCTAACGCTGGTTTTGGGCTACCGCTGGTATTTAGAGTCAGTCAGAAAAGGGTCTAACGCTCACTTTCCAGCCGCGACTTTTCAATACCGCAGATCCCCCTACGCCATTTGCGTATCCTATCTTTTCAATGGGATCTTTCTAACGCCGTTATTTAGAGTCTTGGCTGAAGTGAACGTTAGAAATCTAACGACAAGACTCCAGCCGCAGAAAAAAGTCAGTAGTTAAGAGCTTTCTGGGCTAACGCCGGTTCATAAAGCTCTTAACTACTGTGCTCTAAAGTACACTAACACCCATAAACTACCTATGTACCCCTAAACCGAGGCCCCCCCACATCGCCGCCACTCTATTAAATTTTTTTAACCCCTAATCTGCCGAACGCATACCGCCGCAACCTACATTATCCCTATGTACCCCTAATCTGCTGCCCCTAACACCGCCGACCCCTACATAATATTTATTAACCCCTAATCTGCCACCCCAACGTCGCCGCTACCTTACGTACAATTATTAACCCCTAATCTGCCGACCTCACACCGCCGCAACCTACATTATCCCTATGTACCCCTAATCTGCTGCCCCTAACACCGCCGACCCCTATATTATATTTATTAACCCCTAATCTGCCGCCCCCAACGTCGCCGCCACCTACCTACACTTATTAACCCCTAATCTGCCAACCGGACCTCACTGCTACTCTAATAAATGTATTAACCCCTAAAGCTAAGTCTAACCCTAACCCTAACACCCCCCTAAGTTAAATATAATTTAAATCTAACGAAATAAATTAACTATTAAATAAATTATTCCTATTTAAAGCTAAATACTTACCTGTAAAATAAACCCTAATATAGCTACAATATAAATTATAATTATATTGTAGCTATTTTAGGATTAATATTTATTTTACAGGCAACTTTGTATTTATTTTAACCAGGTACAATAGCTATTAAATAGTTAATAACTATTTAATAGTTACCTAGTTAAAATAATTACAAAATTACCTGTAAAATAAATCCTAACCTAAGTTACAATTAAACCTAACACTACACTATCAATAAATTAATTAAATAAAATACCAACAATTATCTACAATTAAACCTAACACTACACTATCAATAAATTAATTAAATACAATACCTACAAATAAATACAATTAAATACACTAACTAAAGTACAAAAAATAAAAAAGAACTAAGTTACAAAAAATAAAAAAATATTTACAAACATTATAAAAATATTACAACAATTTTAAGCTAATTACACCTACTCTAAGCCCCCTAATAAAATAACAAAGCCCCCCAAAATAAAAAAAATGCCCTACCCTATTCTAAAATAAAAAAGCTCTTTTACCTTACTAGCCCTTAAAAGGGCCTTTTGCGGGGCATGCCCCAAAGAATTCAGCTCTTTTGCCTGGAAAAAAAAACTTACAATACCCCCCCCCAACATTACAACCCACCACCCACATACCCCTAATCTAACCCAAACCCCCCTTAAATAAACCTAACACTAAGCCCCTGAAGATCTTCCTACCTTATCTTCACCACGCCAGGTATCACCGATCCGTCCAGGCTCCGATGTCTTGATCCAAGCCCAAGCGGGGGCTGAAGACGTCCATCCTCCGGCTGAAGTCTTGATCCAAGCCCAAGCGGGGGCTGAAGACGTCCATCCTCCGGCTGAAGTCTTGATCCAAGCGGCGGCTGAAGGAGTCCATCATCGGGCAGAAGTCTTCATCCTATCCGGGCAGAAGAGGACATCCGGACCGGCAAACATCTTCATCCAAGCGGCATCTTCTATCTTCTTCCATCCGACGACGAGCGGCTCCATCTTCAAGACCTCCGGCGCGGATCCATCCTCTTCTTCCGACGACTAGACGACGAATGAAGGTTCCTTTAAGGGACGTCATCCAAGATGGCGTCCCTCGAATTCCGATTGGCTGATAGGATTCTATCAGCCAATCGGAATTAAGGTAGAAAAAATCTGATTGGCTGATTGAATCAGCCAATCAGATTCAAGTTCAATCCGATTGGCTGATCCAATCAGCCAATCAGATTGAGCTCGCATTCTATTGGCTGATCGGAACAGCCAACAGAATGCGAGCTCAATCTGATTGGCTGATCCAATCAGCCAATCGGATTGAACTTGAATCTGATTGGCTGATTCCATCAGCCAATCAGAATTTTCCTACCTTAATTCCGATTGGCTGATAGAATCCTATCAGCCAATCGGAATTCGAGGGACGCCATCTTGGATGACGTCCCTTAAAGGAACCTTCATTCTGTTTTAGGACGTCAGAAGAAGAGGATGGATCCTCGCCGGAGGTCTTGAAGATGGAGCCGCTAGTTATCGGATGGAAGAACATAGAAGATGCCGCTTGGATGAAGATGTCTACCGGTCCGGATCTCCTCTTCTGCCCGGATAGGATGAAGACTTCTGCCCGAAGATGGACTTCTTCAGGAGGATGGACGACTTCAGCCGGAGGATGGACGTCTTCAGCCCCCGCTTGGGCTTGGATCAAGACATCGGAGCCTGGACCGATCGGTGATACCCGGTGTGGTGAAGATAAGGTAGGAAGATCTTCAGGGGCTTAGTGTTAGGTTTATTTAAGGGGGGTTTGGGTTAGATTAGGGGTATGTGGGTGGTGGGTTGTAATGTTTGGGGGGGTATTGTATGTTTTTTTTACAAAAGAGCTGAATTCTTTGGGGCATGCCCTGCAAAAGGCCCTTTTAAGGGCTGGTAAGGTAAAATAGCTTTTCAATTTTAATTTTAGAATAGGGTAGGGCATTTTTTTATTTTGGGGGGCTTTGTTATTTTATTAGGGGGCTTAGAGTAGGTGTAATTAGTTTAAAATTGTTGTAATATTTTTCTTTTTTATATTTTGTACTTTAGTTAGTTTATTTAATTGTATTTATTTGTAGGTATTGTATTTAATTAATTTATTGATAGTGTAGTGTTAGGTTTAATTGTAGATAATTGTAGGTATTTTATTTAATTAATTTATTGATAGTGTAGTGTTAGGTTTAATTGTAACTTAGGTTAGGATTTATTTTACAGGTAATTTTGTAATTATTTTAACTAGGTAGCTATTAAATAGTTATTAACTATTTAATAGCTATTGTACCTGGTTAAAATAAATACAAAGTTGCCTGTAAAATAAATATTAATCCTAAAATAGCTACAATATAATTATAATTTATATTGTAGGTATATTAGGGTTTATTTTACAGGTAAGTATTTAGCTTTAAATAGGAATAATTTATTTAATAAGAGTTAATTTATTTTGTTAGAATAAAATTATATTTAACTTAGGGGGGTGTTAGGGTTAGACTTAGCTTTAGGGGTTAATACATTTATTAGAGTAGCGGTGAGGTCCGGTCGGCAGATTAGGGGTTAATAAGTGTAGGTAGGTGGCGGCGATGTTGGGAGCGGCAGATTAGGGGTTAATAAATATAATATAGGGGTCGGCGGTGTTAGGGGCAGCAGATTATGGGTACATAGGGATAACGTAGGTGGCGGCGGTGTACGGAGCGGCAGATTAGGGGTTAATAGTATAATGCAGGGGTCAGCGATAGCGGGGGCGGCAGATTAGGGGTTAATAAGTGTAAGGTATGGGGTGTTTAGACTCGGGGTATATGTTAGGGTGTTAGGTGCAGACTTAGGAAGTGTTTCCCATAGGAAACAATGGGGCTGTGTTAGGAGCTGAACGCTGCTTTTTTGCAGGTGTTAGTTTTTTTTTCAGCTCAAACTGCCCCATTGTTTCCTATGGGGGAATCTTGCACAAGCATGTTTTTGAAGCTGGCCGCGTCCGTAAGCACCGCTGGTATTTAGAGTTGCAGTGGCGGTAAATTATGCTATACGCTCCCTTTTTGGAGCCTAACGCAGCCCTTCTGTGAACTCTAAATAACAGCGGTATTTAAAAGGTGCGGGGAAAAAAAGCCAGTGTTAGCTACGCGGGTCGTTACCGACAAAACTCTAAATCTAGCCGTAAATTAATCCCAATGAACACTCATCCTGCAATTATAGGACTAGATTTAGATTACATTTGATTGGTAAGCTTTACCAATGCTCTGTTCACATTTCCAACTCCATAGCCTTTAATGTGTAATGAGAGCATTGGTTAAGCTTACCAGTCAAATGTAATCTAACCCATAGTGTTGTTCGCAATGATTAAACAGTATTCTGTTCTATTTTTTACTGTATGGCACTTTTGGTTGGTTGCAATTTTATATTTGTTATTTATTGTTGTTGTTAATATATTTTATTGTAATATTTTTATTTCTAAACATGTTCTGTGAACTTTGTGACAAATAAAACCTGTTTTATTATTTCATAATGTCTTTTGAGCTACAGTCCTTCATAATTATAAAGAAGGAATCTTAAATAATTAGTCTGTATTGTGCTTGGTAAACTGTCACATGACATAAAAAAAAAGTATCGGTAATTGGTATCGGCGAGTATTTGAAAACAAGTATCGGTACTTGTACTCGGTCTTAAAAAAATGGTATCAGTGCAACCCTAATATATATATATAATCACATAATATATATAATCCCATACATATATAAATACATACATATATATATATATATATATTTATAATCACATATATATATAATCACTTACATACAGTATATATAATCACATACATATATATAATCATATATATATATAAAATCACATACATATATATAATCACATATATGCAGCTTTTAATCGCATTGTAGCGATTAAACATGTAGTTCAGTAATATTTTCACAAAAATACTGGCCATACGGTATACAACAGTTTTCATATAACTGCATGTAATAGACACTACTATAAAGAAGAATATGCACAGATACTGATATACAAATCAAGTATAAAAACCGTTTAAAAACTAACACCTAGATTTAGAGTTTTGCGTTAGAAGGGATGCGTTAGCTACGCGTGTCTTTTTTCCCCCGCGCCTTTTAAATAACGCTGGTATTTAGAGTTCTCTGAAGGGCTGCGTTAGGCTCCAAAAAGGGAGCGTAGAGCATAATTTACCACCACTTCAACTCTAAATACCAGCGTTGCTTACGGACGCGGCCAGCTTCAAAAAGGTGCTCGTGCACGATTCCCCCATAGGAAACAATGGGGCAGTTTGAGCTGAAAAAAAAACGTAACACCTGCAAAAAAGCAGCGTTCAGCTCCTAACGCAGCCCCATTGTTTCCTATGGGTAAACACTTCCTAAGTCTGCAGCTAAGACCCTAACATGAACCCCGAGTCTAAACACCCCTAACCTTACACTTATTAACCCCTAATCTGCCGCCCCCGCTATCGCTGACCCCTGCATTACACTTTTAACCCCTAATCTGCCGCTCCGGACACTGCCGCAACCTACATTATAGCTATGTACCCCTAATCTGCTGCCCCTAACATCGCTGACACCTATATTATATTTATTAACCCCTAATCTGCCCCCCCCAACATCGCCGCTACCTACCTACACTTATTAACCCCTAATCTGCCGACCGGACCTCGCCGCCACTATAATAAATGTATTAACCCCTAAACCGCCTCACTCCCGCCTCAAAAACCCTATAATAAATAGTATTAACCCCTAATCTGCCCTCCCTAACATCGCTGACACCTAACTTCAAGTATTAACCCCTAATCTGCCGACCGGACCTCACCGCTACTATAATAAATGTATTAACCCCTAAAGCTAAGTCTAACCCTAACCCTAACACCCCCCTAAGTTAAATATAATTTAAATCTAACGAAATAAAATAAATCTTATTAAATAAATTATTCCTATTTAAAGCTCAATACTTACCTGTAAAATAAACCCTAATATAGCTACAATATAAATAATAATTATATTGTAGCTATTTTAGGATTAATATTTATTTAACAGGCAACTTTGTATTTATTTTAACCAGGTACAATAGCTATTAAATAGTTAATAACTATTTAATAGCTACCTAGTTAAAATAATTACAAAATTACCTGTAAAATAAATCCTAACCTAAGTTACAATTAAACCTAACACTACACTATCAATAAATTAATTAAATAAACTACCTACAATTATCTACAATTAAATCAACTAAACTAAATTACAAAAAAAACAAAACACTAAATTACAAAAAAAAAACTAACACTAAATTACAAAAAATAAAAAAAGATTACAAGAATTTTAAACTAATTACACATACTCTAAGCCCCCTAAAAAAATAACAAAGCCCCCCAAAATAAAAAAATACCCTACCCTATTCTAAAATAAAAAATTTACAGCGCTTTTACCTTACCAGCCCTTAAAAGGGCCTTTTGCGGGGCATGCCCCAAAGAATTCAGCTCTTTTGCCTGTAAAAAAACATACAATACCCCCCCCAACATTACAACCCACCACCCACATACCTTTAATCTAAACCAAAACCCCCTTAAAAAACCTAACACTAAGCCCCTGAAGATCTCCCTACCTTATCTTCACCACGCTGGGTATCACCGATCCGTCCAGAAGAGGCTCCGAAGTCTTCATCCTATCCGGCAAGAAGAGGTCCAGAAGAGGCTCCGAAGTCTTCATCCTATCCGGCAAGAAGAGGACATCCGGACCGGCAAACATCTTCATCCAAGCGGCATTTTCTATCTTCATCCATCCGACGAGGAGCGGCTCCATCTTCAAGACCTCCGGCGCGGAACATCCTCTTCTCCCGACGACTAGACAACGAATGAAGGTTCCTTTAAGGGACGTCATCCAAGATTTTACAGGTAATTTTGTACTTATTTTAACTAGGTAGCTATTAAATAGTTATTAAAGGGACACTGTACCCAAATTTTTTCTTTTGTAATTCAGAAAGAGCATGCAATTTTAAGCAACTTTCTAATTTACTCCTATTATCAATTTTTCTTCGTTCTCTTGCTATCATTATTTGAAAAAGAAGGCATCTAAGCTTTTTTTTGTTTCAGTACTCTGGACAGCACTTTTTTATTGGGGGATGGATTTATCCACCAATCAGCAAGGACAACCCAGGTTGTTCACCAAAAATGGGCCGGCATCTAAACTTACATTCTTGCATTTCAAATAAAGATACCAAGAGAATGAAGAAAATGTGATAATAGGAGTAAATTAGAAAGTTGCTTAAAATTTCATACTCAATCTGAATTACGAAATAATTTTTTTGGGTACAGTGTCCCTTTAACTATTTAATAGCTATTGTACCTAGTTAAAATAAATACAAAGTTGCCTGTAAAATAAATATAAATGCTAAAATAGCTACAATATAATTATTCGTTATATTGTAGCTATATTAGGGTTTATTTTACAGGTAAGTATTTAGCTTTAAATAGGATTAATTTATTTAATAAGATTTATTTTATTTCGTTAGATTTAAATTAAATTTAACTTAGGGGGGTGTTAGGGTTAGACTTAGCTTTAGGGGTTAATACATTTATTAGCGTAGTGGCGAGGTCCGGTCGGCAGATTAGGGGTTAATAAGTGTAGTTAGGTAGCGGCGACGTTGGGGGGGGGCAGATTAGGGGTTAATAAATATTATGTAGGTGTCGGCGATGTTAGGGGCAGCAGATTAGGGGTACATAGGGATAATGTAGGTTGCGGCGGTGTGCGGTCGGCAGATTAGGGGTTAAAAATTTTTAGAGTGGCGGCGATATGGGGGGACCTCGGTTTAGGGGTACATAGGTAGTTTATGGGTGTTAGTGTACTTTAGAGCACAGTAGTAAAGAGCCTTATGAACCGGCGTTAGCCCATAAAGCTCTTAACTCCTTACTTTTTTCTGCGGCTGGAGTTTTGTCGTTAGAGTTCTAACGGTCACTTCAGCCAAGACTCTAAATACCAGCGTTAGAAAGATCCCATTGAAAAGATAGGATACGCAATTGACATAAGGGGATCTGCGGTATGGAAAAGTCGCGGCTGGAAAGTGAGCGTTAGACCCTTTCCTGACTGACTCTAAATACCAGCGGGCGGCCAAAACTAGCGTTAGGACCCCTTAACGCTGGTTTGGACGGCTAACGCAGAACTCTAAATCTAGGCGAAAGTGTTCCACCTTGACTCTTATATTGTGTATATTTAATGTATCCGCTTACAACTGAAGTTACACTGTTTGCTTTGTACTTGCTAAGAAGTTATATAATTTAAGGAGGTTAATCTCATTTACTCCACTTGTATTTATTATTCTTAGCAAGACAGCTTGTGTTTGTTATAGAAATTTCTTAAAGCGTAATACTCAAAACTGGTTTACAGCTATTCTATTTTCTTGTCTCTGTCATATGCAATTTAGTTAAATCACTATTAAGTTATATTTAATATCTTTGCCTTTAGCGGTTTGCAAAGGATGTGTGAGATAACTGTATTGCTTTAGCTTCTAAATTTCATTAGATCTATTCATTTGTTTTTTATGCTGGTTTCAATCTATTTACTATGCCACATTTACAGATTATTAGGCTATAGGCACATCTGTGCCGTTAACTTCTACTGAGCCATATTATCCAACTCTTTCAAATTACATAAACTATTTTAAATTTACCAACTTATAAAGTATTATTTTGTTATTCAACTTAGAAGAGCAGGTTCAAAAATGGGAAACCCCTGATGCGGCTTTTCATGTACGCTTCCTCAGACTGTATTATGACTGCTGGGCATAATACAAGTGTGGTGCGCAGTGGCATTTAGCGGCCTTCTAATAACCAAAAAGCAACGCCAAAGCCATATATATCTGCTATTTCTGAACAAAGGGGATCCCAGAGAAGCATTTACAACCATTTGTGCCATAATTGCACAAGCTGTTTGTAAATAATTTCAGTGAGAAACCTCAAATAGTGAAAAAGTTAACTATTTTTTTTTATTTTATCGCATTTGGTGGTGAAATGGTGGCATGAAATATACCAAAATGGGTCTATATCAATACTTTGGGTTGTCTACTAAAAAAAATATATAGTTTTGATAGGTAAATATAAAAAAGGCTCTATTTCTGTTTAAATGTAGTGATGGCAAATTGCTGAAAATGCTGAAAAAGTTTTTTGTCTGAAATGCCCGGTCCTTAAAGGGACACTAAACCCAATTTTTTTTCTTTAATGATTCAGATAGAGCAGCAATTTTAATTTTTCTTCGTTCTCTTGCTATCTTTTTTTAAAAAGCAGAAATGTGATGCATTAAGAATGCTTACCCTATTCCGCTCATTACGGAACTCTTTGACTGCCTCAAGGGAGCTACGGTCTTTTCTAAACTTGATTTGAGAGGAGCGTACAATCTTGTTAGGATCAAGGAGGGCCATGAATGGAAAACAGCATTACAGTATCTTGTAATGCCCTTTGGCCTATGTAATACTCCGGCTGTTTTCCAGGAATTTATTAATGATATCCTACGAGATATGTTGCAACAGAGTGTTGTGGTGTATTTAGACGACATCCTCATACACTCACCCACACTTGAGGCTCATCGTTCTGATGTTACACGGGTTCTTCAGAGACTAAGTGAGAACAGTCTGTTTTGTAAACTCGAGAAATGTGAGTTCCATCAGACTCAAGTAACCTTCCTAGGTTATGTTATCTCTGTTGCAGGGTTCTCCATGGATCCTGACAAGTTATCTGCAGTTCTGCAGTGGCCTCGCCCAGTTGGTCTTCGGTCTATTTCACGTTTTTTGGGCTTCGCCAATTACTATAGAAAGTTTATTAAAAACTGTTCTTCCTTGGTCAAACCTATCACAGACATGACCCGTAAAGAGATTGATCCACTCCATTGGTCACCTACTGCCATTAAGGCCTTTGATAGTCTTAAGACTGCCTTTGCTGCCGCTCCAGTTCTGGCTCATCCTAACCCTGTCCTGCCTTTCGTTCTTGAGGTCGATGCATCTGAGACTGGAGTAGGTGCCCTCTTGTCTCAACGTCCTATGCCTGACAGCTCCTTGCATCCGTGCATTTTCTTCTCTAAGAAATTGTCTCCAGCGGAGTGCAATTATGAAATTGGTGACAGGGAATTACTGGCCATAATTTTGGCACTCAACTAGCGTACCAGTGCTTATTCTTACTGACCACAAGAATTTAACTTTTCTATCTGAAGCAAAACGTTTGTCGCCCGACAGGCCAGGTGGGCGCTATTTTTGTCTCACTTTAATTATGTGGTTTCTTACCTGCCTGGTAGTAAGAATGTTAGGACTGATGTTCTCTCTCAACAATTTTCGCCTCTGTCCAAGGAGGAGTCTGTACCTACTCCAGTTATACCTGCTGACCATATTTTGGCTACTATACGTACTAATTTGACTTCTCCCTTGGGGGAGGATATCCTGGCTGCACAAACCAATGCACCTCCTGAGAAACCTAGTGGTAAGTGTTTTGTTCCCGAGAATCTTCTAACTAAACTTTTGCACACTTACCACTATCCTAAAGCCGCATCATGTCATCCAGGCAAGAACCAAATGATTTGGTCTGTCATTCGACAATTCTGGTGGCCAGGTCTTCGTTCTGATGTTGCTGCGTATGTTGCCTCCTGCTCAGTTTGTGCACAGAATAAGACTCCTCGACGTCTTCCTGTGGGTCTTCTTCAACCTATTGCTAATGGTGAGCATCCTTGGACACATCTTTCCATGGACTTCATTGTCAAGCTCCCTGTTTCCAATGGCAATACTGTTATCCTTATGGTGGTTGACCGTTTTTCTAAAATGTCCCATTGCATTCCTTTGAAGAAGCTGCCTACTGCTCAGGAGCTATTTTCAATTTTTTCCCGGGAGGTCTTTCATTTACATGGGTTACCCAAGGAGATAGTGTCAGAGTGGGGTAGCCAGTTTGTCTCCAGATTTTGGCGTTCCTTTTGTGCTCAAATGGGGATCCAGCTTTCCTTCTCCTCGGCATATCACCCTCAATCCAAAGGGACTGCGGAACGGTCTAATCAAGCTCTGGAACAGTTCCTCCGTTGCTATGTCTCACCACATTAATTGGTCTGAACTGTTACCTTGGGCGTAATAGTATATAGTAATAGTAATCGTAATAGTGCTATTAATGCTTCCTCCAAGTTATCCCCGTTCATGGCGAATTATGGGTTTCAACCATCCTTGTTGCCCGATTCATTCATGTCTCAGGGTATTCCGGCTTTGGAGAAGCATCTCCGACAGCTCCGTTCCACGTGGGTGCAGATTCAGGATTGCCTTCATCGTTCTATGCAGCGCCAAAAGTTCCAAGCTGATCGTAGATGTCTGCCTGCTTCCTACCAGGTTGGTGAGAGGGTTTGGCTGTCCTCCCGCAACTTGAACCTTTGTGTGCCTTCCAATAAACTGGCTCCCCGTTATGTTGGTCCTTTTTGAATACTCCGACGGGTCAATCCTGTGGCCTATGCTCTTGACCTTCCACCTGCAATGCGCATCTCCAATGTCTTTCATGTCTCCCTCTTGAAACAATTGGTTTGTAATCGGTTTACCACTGTGTTGCCTCGTCCCTGTCCTATCTTTGTTGACAACGATGAAGAATATGAGGTCAGCAGCATTATTGACTCTTGTATGTCCTGGGGCCGTGTACAGTATTTGGTTCACTGGAGGGGTTACGGTCCGGAGGAGCATTCATGGGTTCCCTCCTCTGATGTTCATGCTCCCACCCTCCTCCGTGCCTTCCATTCCTGTTTCCCCAATAAGCCTTTTGTCCTCCCGCGGGTAAGGGTCATTGAGGGGAGGGTACTGTCAGGGATTTTTTCCTGCTTTGTTTGCCATGTGCTGCTGGCAGCCATTTTACTCACCTCTCTTGCTGACTCTGGTGCATAGTGTGTGATGCTGCTCATTTCCTGCACGCCCTTTTATGGCCAGACTGGTGTACATCATCCATGTGAGACAGGTTGCAGTCTCAGAATTGTGATGTCATCACTTATTATTTAAAGGGCCTCTGTTCAGTATTCTTTGCCCTTGCGTTGTCTCAGACCTGTTTGTGAGTTCCAGTTCCTGTGTATTACCTGGCTGTCTGACGTCCCTCCTGGTTCCTGATCCCTGGCTTGTTCCTGACTCTGCTGTTTTCCTTGTTCCTGATTCTGGCTCGTTTGAGTACTCGCTTTGGCTCCTGACTCGGCTCATCTGACTACCAGCTCTGGTTTTGACTCCTGGCTTGTTATTTGACTTGTGGACTTTTTATTATTTTTTTGCTATTAATAAAGGTGTGATTATTTTTGCACTTCTCGTCTAAGTCTGATTCCTGGCACCCTGACATTATCCTCCTTCTCTTTTCCTCTTTCTCCTTCCTCTTTGTCGCTATCTGTTGGTCACACCCACTCCAACCTGGCCACGCTCCCATCATGGGCATTCCCACCGACCACGCCCCCTTCACAAGCACACCAGCCACACCTCTTGCCACGCCCCATTCGGCCATGCCCCCCACTACGGCACTCATCCTCTCTGCTGCTCAAGGCCAGGTATGTTTGTCCTCGCGCAATCTCTACTGTGCATGACTGCATCTGACAAACATCTGGCCTTTTATTATATAGGATTTATTTTTACTCAGTCAGATCAGATGTGATAGTTTGTAAGCTGATATTCTTATCTGAGCCCTTTTTCATTTGTTCTCTAATCTGACTACTTCATAGTACAATCTCTGTAGTGTAAACAATACAAGTGCTGTAATTGCAATTAAACCCGGATGCTAAGAGGAGAGGTTATTATGTTATAATTTATAACCCTATGTGAGAGGAGACTGAGCTAATGGTAAAGTCTGTCACTGTGGCTTCCAATTATACCTGGAATATAATAATATCCCATAAATGCTCCCAGTCATCCTACAGTCAATATTTAAAAAAATAAAATAAAAAAATAATGTAACTATAACTATAGTAACTATGCTATTTTTATATTCACAAAAACAATAAAATGAGCAAACAAAAGAGATAACGGAATGGCAGCTCAAACACATAGTCTGACAGTCATGAAGATAAATGACAGGCCTGCCTAATAACTGTGCACAGTGAAGTAACAACTCATCTGCACAAAGAGTAACTGGTGTAGACATACTGTCGATAGGTGATACTGCTGAAAGTGTAATAAACTAGCAATACGGGTGCTCACCTATACTCCACGAAACTAAGATGTCCAGACCAGTTCATGATCGGCCCCTACCTGAGTATGTTGTCTGCTCCAGGCCTCCAATCCTCACTGGCTCCATTGCTCCACTGGATCAGTCTCCTCTCTGCCTGACTCTCACGGTCCCACCTAACCCCTGTTGCGTTGCCGCCTGGCCTGGGAGATCACATACAAGTCATGTGCGGCAGATAGTGGAAGCTGGCTGGTCGAAAACGTCATGTGACCTCAGTGAAAAGCCGGTCACGTGACGCTCGGTGGTAAGCCTCCGTTAATTTTTTTTTTTAAAGCAGCGAATACTGAGTGCAGTGGAAAAGTCTTGCCCCCCCCAAAATCTGCCGCCCTAGTCACTGGCCTTGTTGGCCTGTCCAGTAATACGCCACTGATATATATATATATATATATGTGTGTGTCTATATATGTATAATATATATATTATATCCACAATGTAATTAAAGAAAAGAAAAAAGCAACATATAATACTGTCATTTTAAAGAAAGGGATACTTGCATTCAAAAGACTTTTAGAAAATAAATCTCATATTTATTAAATGCCTACGGCACAATTAATGACTGGAGGATATCGACACAGATTCCTAGCAGATGAATAACAAACATATATTACATATCACATAAAAGCAACAACCGTTGCAAAACCTGCAAACTAAGCACATGAGCAAGCCCTTAAAGGGACAGTATACACTCATTTTAATTTAACTGCATGTAATAGACACTACTATAAAGAATATGTACAGATACTGATATAAATATACAGTATACACTAATTGTCATATAACTGCATGTAATAGACACTACTATACAGAATATGTACAGATACTGATATAAATATACAGTATACACTAATTATCATATAACTGCATGTAATAGACACTACTATACAGAATATGTACAGATACTGATATAAATATACAGTATACACTAATTGTCATATAACTGCATGTAATAGACACTACTATACAGAATATGTACAGATACTGATATAAATATACAGTATACACTAATTACATATAACTGCATGTAATAGACACTACTATACAGAATATGTACAGATACTGATATAAATATACAGTATACACTAATTGTCATATAACTGCATGTAATAGACACTACTATACAGACTATGTACAGATACTGATATAAATATACAGTATATACTAATTGTCATATAACTGCATGTAATAGACACTACTATACAGAATATGTACAGATAGTGATATATACAGTATACACTAATTGTCATATAACTGCATGTAATAGACACTACTATACAGAATATGTACAGATACTGATATAAATATACAGAATACACTAATTGTCATATAACTGCATGTAACAGACACTACTATAAAGAATATGTACAGATACTGATATAAATATACAGTATACACTAATTGTCATATAACTGCATGTTATAGACACTACTATACAGAATATGTACAGATACTGATATAAATATACACTATATACTAATTGTCATATAACTGCGTGTAATAGACACTACTATAAAGAATAAGATGCACAGATACTGATATAAAAATCCAGTATAAAATGGTTTAAAAACGTACTTAGAAGCTTTCAGTTTAGCTCTGTTGAAAAGGCAGTTGGAAAGCCCACTGCAAGTGGGAAATAAGACACTCCCCCCCCCCTTCTTTTGCATATGAAAAGACCCTTTACACAAACAGGAGCAATCTGGAGAAGGTAGCTGACGGTATTCAAATAAAATTTTGGGGCTTGGTTAGGAGTCTGAAAATCAGAGCAATGTTATTTAAAAATAAGCAAAATTATACATTATTTTTAAAAAAAAACTTTATGGGCTATATAAATTGATCATCTACAAAACATTTATGCAAAGAAAAAATGAGTGTATAATGGCCCTTTAATATCGAGATGTATAAAAGATTACAGTTCACTAAAATGTATGGCCATAGCAGCTGTATCCAGGTTAGAGTGTATGTAACTCACACAGTCCCCAAACGTTAATCAGGCTGGCCAGCAAACTGATGTTAAGCGGAATATTTTAGCTAAAGCGGGCCCATTTCAAACATATCGCCTCGAGTTTCTCAGCATGGATGCTCCGGTCTTGCGGAGTTACGTCACAGGTGGGAGTGTTGGCGTCCCAACACTCCTCTCATCCGATAGGTCTAATCTCAATGCTTCAATTACATAGACGGATCCGCCTGTCAGAGGCAGGGAAACACAAGCGGAAGCAACTTTAGCTTGACAGAACCAATATCCAGCGTGAAAACAGCCTTAGGTTAGTAGAGCCAGACTTTTCCAGTATACACAGTTTATATTCTTCCATCCCCCATGGTATAGGTTTGAAAGCTGCTGAATGTTTTCTTAACACTAGAGGTCCTGAATTTAAAGAGCATACAGATTTTATAATGTCTCTACTGAAATTTATCTTAGAGAACAACGTGTTCATATTCAATGGTAAAATATATCGTCAGTTGAGAGGCACGGCAATGGGGGCAGTCTGTGCCCCAACGTATGCTTGTTTGCATTTAGGAGCCTGGGAGCTCCTTGATGTTTTTGAAAATTCCAGTGACATTGTGGATGAACACATTCGCATGTGGATACGCTATGTGGATGATGTGTTCATCCTGTGGGATGGTACCACTGAAGAATTTAAGGATTTTGTTTCCATCTTAAACAAAAATAAGAGGAATATCTTTCTGACTTCTTAAACTAGTGAGACATTTCTTGCCTTCCTTGATTTAACAATTATAAAGGATGGACAAGCTTTAATCTCTGAGAATTTCAGGAAACATAATGCAACCAATAGCGTTCTGCATGCGGGGAGCGTCCATCCGGATCACCTCAAAAGAAGCGTTCCATATGGTCAATTCCTGCGCCTCAAAAGAAATTGCTCATCTCTCTCTAGCTTTGACTATCATGCTTCATTAACCCCTTATGGACAAGGCCATTTTTCAATTTCTTTCCCTTAAAGACCAGGGCTATTTTTACATTTCTGCGGTGTTTGTGTTTAGCTGTAATTTTCCTCTTACACATTTACTGTACCCACACATATTATATACCGTTTTTCTCGCCATTAAATGGAATTTCTAAAGATACCATTATTTTCATCATATCTTATAATTTACTATAAAAAAATTATAAAATATGAGGAAAAAATGGAAAAAAACACACTTTTTCTAACTTTGACCCCCAAAATCTGTTACACATCTACAACCACGAAAAAACACCCATGCTAAATAGTTTCTAAATTTTGTCCTGAGTTTAGAAATACCCAATATTTACATGTTCTTTGCTTTTTTTGCAAGTTATAGGGCAATAAGTACAAGTAGCACTTTGCTATTTCCAAACCACTTTTTTTTCAAAATTAGCGCTAGTTACATTGGGACACTGATATCTTTCAGGAATCCCTGAATATCCCTTGACATGTATATATTTTTTTTTAGAAGACACCCCAAAGTATTGATCTAGGCCAATTTTGGTATATTTCATGCCACCATTTCACCGCGAAATGAGATCAAATAAAGAAAAAATTCACTTTTTCATAATTTTTTTCACAAACTTCAGGTTTCTCACTGAAATTATTTGCAAACAACTTGTGCAATTATGGCACAAATGGTTGTAAATGCTTCTCTGGGATCCCCTTTGTTCATAAATAGCAGACATATATGGCTTTGGCATTGCTTTTTGGTAATTAGAAGGCCGCTAAATGCCACTGCGCACCACACATGTATTATGCCCAGCAGTGAAGGGGTTAATTAGGTAGCATGTAGGCAGGGCCGGTGCTAGACTATTTTGTGCCCTAGGCAAGACCAGCTATTTGCGCCCCCCCCCTCACACACACATCAAAAAAATATTAAAGCAACAAAACATGAATTTCTTTTAATTTTCAAGAATAAGTGCCATAAGATGAGACACTGACAAGTCTATTCACTAAACCAACAGCATGATGCAGGGAGGGTCTAACTGCGGACTCTGCAGGAGGAAGAAGTCACCTAGATATTTTACTTTATATGTGTATAACACTCTCAAAAAAATAGCATAATACATTACCATTATATTATTGCATTTGCAAGGCCCTTTAAAAAGAATTTTAAAAGTGTATAAATTTGCTAACTTTAAAGTATTAACATTTTCTTGATACTGTTCCCGCAAAAAAACATTTTTCAGTGGTAATTTATTAACTGTTCAAGGACTTCCCGCCTAAGTCATTTTGTTGCTTCCATTTATGATATATAAACAGCCCACAGGAAGGTTTTTTTTTTTTTGTTTTTTTTACCCATACATTCTCTTTGCAATGCGATATTGGAAAAGGGCACGTATTTTAGAATTACTATTACCATAATAAATCAGTGCCATAATTAGAAAAGAAAGGAGCCTCAGGCACTAAGTAACGGTAAATGCATCTCTAAACTCTAGGTACTAATAAAGCAACTGTATAGACATGAAATATATTTCTCTCTAATATCAGCATAGAAGTGGCTGTAGACGGTAAAAGTAACTATGTTGTCAGTGTAGTGCTTTATGTGTATATACTGTATTAGGTGCGGTGCGCGATGGGTAAGCTTGTATATAACATTTTATACATACATACATACTCATATTATATATAGTGTCTGACCTGTAGTTACTCTTGCACACATTCATAGTCAACTCAACTGCCCATGCCCAATGAAATTTCTCCTCCTGTGACAATTGCGCTGCGGCTTCACCCATATATACCTGACCTGTAAACGTAACTCACGTCGTTGCGCTGCACATCGGCACCCCATTGGCTGAAAGCCGCTCTGCCTCAGTTTTCCTCCCAGTCCGGATTGGATGAATTGCGCACAGCACAGGACAGCGCTTCATGCTGTATCCAATGTGCGCAGTGCGCCGGCGAACACCCGCACAATATACCAGTGGAGTCTGGGGAACCGGGAACCCAGGTTATGGCTGGCTGCGCCCTAGGCAGCAGTGCGCCCTAGGCGGCTGCCTTGTTTGCCTAGTGGGAGCGCCGGCCCTGCATGTAGGGAGCTTCTAGGGTTAATTTTAGCTTTAGTGTAGTGTAGTAGACAACCCCAAGTATTGATCTAGGCCCATCTTGGTATATTTCATGCTACCATTTCACCGCCAAATGCGATCAAATAAAAAAAAATGTTAAATTTTTTACAATTTTAGGTTTCTCACTGAAATTATTTACAAACAACTTGTGCAATTATGGCATAAATGGTTGTAAATGCTTCTCTGGGATCCCCTTTGTTCAGAAATAGCAGACATATATGGCTTTTGTGTTGCTTTTTGGTAATTAGAAGGCTGCTAAATGCTGCTGCGCATCACACGTGTATTATGCCCAGCAGTGCAGGGGTTAATTAGATAGCTTGTAGTGAGCTTGCAGGGTTAATTTTAGCTTTAGTGTAAAGATCAGCCTCCCACCTGAGAGATCCCACCCCCTGATCCCTCCCAAACATCTCTCCATCTCTCTTCCCTCTCCCACCCCACAATTGTCCCCGCCATCTTAAGTACTGGCAGAAACTCTGCCAGTACTAAAATAAAAGGCTTTTTTTTTTTTATGATTTTTTTTTTAAAAAAAATATCTGTTTAGCTGTGATGGACCCTCCCCCCTTAGCCCCTAACCTCTCTGATCCCCCCCAAACAGCTCTATAACTCTTGCCCACATCCTATTTGCTGCCATCTTGGGTACTGGCAGCTGTCTGCCAGTACCCAATTTGCCTCCCAAAAATGTTTTTTTTTTATTTTTTGTATGTAATTAAAAAAAATTCTGTAGTGTAGCTGCCCCCCTAATACCCTCCTCCCTCTCCCCCTCCCAGATCCTTTTGACAATTATTTCCCCCCTCCCTCTCCGTCTCTCCCATTCATTAATGCATTGGTGGCAGTGGCTGTTGCGCGATCGCGCGCGCTCCCTGCAGGCCCCCGCACGCTCCCGGCACCCGGTGTGCACATTGCACATTCAGGAACCGGATGCCAGGTAGCGATGGGCCGCCCACCCTACTCCCTGGAGCTGCTCCCACCCACCAACGATCGGGCCCATCGCTACCGGTGCAGAGAGGGCCACAATGTCGAGGCATCACAGCAATACCTTGAAAGCGGCTGGAAGCGATCAGGATCGCTTCCAGCCGCTTTAAACCCATGATGTCGTACAGGGTACGTCGCTGGTCTTTAAATACTAGGTTGTGTGCGACATACCCTGTATGACATGCGTCGTTAAAGGGTTAATGAGAAAACAGTTTTTAAGGAGAGGATATTCACAGAGCTGTGTTAAAAAGGCCTTTTGGAAAGCGAGGAACCTCTCTAGGGATGATGCGTTGTACAAAAAGAAAGAGAAACCTAATCAGAATAAAATAAGGTTTATTACTAGGTTTAATAAAGAGTGGGAGGATATTAGGTTTATTAAAAAGAACTGGCATCTCCTCACAATGGATGAAAAGGTTGGAGAGGTGGTAGGAAAGGAACCAGCCTTGACGGCGAGAAAAGCCTTAAGTCTAAAAGACAAACTGGTACAGAGCCAGTTCATAAGAGGACCCTCAAGCTCAGATTGGCTCCGGAAGAATAAAGGCATTAAGGGGAGTTTCCCCTTTAGCCACTGTGTGTACTGCACCCATATGGACAGTACAAAAAAGTTCACAGTGGATGGTATAAGAATGTTTGATATCAGGGTTTTTTTCAATTGCAGTTCTAAAGGGGTTATTTATCTCTTATGATGTTCTTGCCCGGCCTTTTATGTTGGTAAAACGAAGAGAGCCATAAAGGACCGGGTACAAGAACATAGAGATGACATCACGAAACTAAGGGACACTAATGTGGCAAGACATTTTGCTTGTGCACACAATAGTGATGCACAGTCCCTTACTTTCGTGGTAATTGACAATGGGATCTCCTCCGGTAGAGGGGGTGATAACAATAAAGTCCTGCTTCAAAAAGAGGCCAAGTGGATTTTCAGACTAGGTACTAGATTTCCATTAGGCTTAAATGATAGATTGGAGTTTGCGTGCTTCTTGTAACGCTTTCTCTCTTTTTGTCATCTTAACTAACTATCTCCTATTGTTTCAAGTATCCTTTGGTAACATTCAATAACAATAATAATTAAAACCTTTCTAGTAAATTTGGTTGAGACATGAATGCATAAATGTAAGGAGAGTGAGCACCATGCTAAGATGATGAATACTTATTTTGTGATACGCAGTTACGGTTATTATTGTCTTTACTAGGAATTATGTTGTGACATTTACTGTTTGAGTACTGCAGCAAGAAAGGGCAGGTTTAATTTCAATGTGTTTGCCTATACATGAATTAACCTGTATTTGGTTAAGTCCCCTTTAAATGAAATTGGAATGTGGATCACCTGAGCACAGACAGGTGCTATAAAAGAGGTGGTTCTGGGATACCAATTATGCCCTGATGAAGCCCCTGACACACATGCTAAATGGTGAGGGTGAAACGTATGTGACGTTGGCTCTAAGTGTGTAGCTCCATTTGCGACACTTTGCTTATGGACTTTGTCTATTTTATACTAATCCTTGGGACAAGTTTACCCTGTATGAGATATACAGACTTTCCTGTTCTTAAAGAGTGCCAGTAGGAGGAGCTTCCGGACATCCAGGAGATACCTGAATAGGTTGGATCGGATATACCCTACTGGGTACGTCAACAAAGAACTGTGTATACTGGAAAAGTCTGGCTCTACTAAACCTAAGGCTGTTTTTACGCTGAATATTGGTTCTGTCAAGCTAAAGTTGCTTGTGCTTGTGTTTCCCTGCCTCTGACAGGCGGATCCGTCTATGCAATTGAAGCATCGAGATTAGACCTATCGGATGAGAGGTGTGTTGGGACGCCAACACTCCCACCTGTGACGTCACTCCACAAGACCGGAGCATCCATGCTGAGAAACTCGAGGCGGTATGTTTGAAACGGGCCCGCTTTAGCTAAAATATTCCGCTTAACATCAGTTTGCTGGCCAGCCTGATTAACGTTTGGGGACTGTGTGAGTTACATACACTCTAACCTGGATACAGCTGCTATGGCCATACATTTTGGTGAACTGTAATCTTTTATATATCTTGATAGAGGGCTGCACCTTATTAGCTTCTTTAAGTAGTATTTTCTCCTCCCTCCTACATACATATAGTAATATATATTATATATTTATTTACAAAAACATCAGATATATGTAGACATATTTATTTGTGAATAAATAAAACATATTCTGTTACGTAAAGAACATTGGAAAATGAAAAATTCATAACTTCATGCCGGGTTAGCGCTATTGTGAATATGTTATGGTGTTTGCGCGAGAGAGTGGGGTGTTTTTTCTCTCCATTGACTTCTATGGGGGAATGCATAAATGCTATTGCGATTTTTTATTTTCCACTTTTTGCGCAAGTCTGTTTCGCAAGTCGGGTTACTTTTAATACCAGCTCAACCCAACTAGCTCAAAAATGAAAAGCCTAGCAGAGTTTTTGCTATATCGCGAAAATGCTAAATACCAGCCCACTTCAAATGTAGCCCTAAATGTTTTAAATGTAAGACTCTTGGATTCTTCCTTTATTTCACTCTTTTGATTGCCTAAAAAGTTCAAGAAGCCTCAGAGGTCGATCTTTTTTCTAGAAGTTCACAGTGATTAGTTGGGGTATGCAAATTTAATATCATGGCTGAGAGACTCACCGGTGGTTGGTCCTGAGCAAACTAAAATCGCAAGAATATTGTGCTCAACAATTGTGAGCTTGGAAAAGGGCTGGTCATTAGGCACAGGGGAAAAGTTTAGGTCAGGATTATTACTGGCAATCAAGGGTTAATGGTAGTTTGCTCCTCTGGCAGATATGTTACCCAGGATGCTCCTGCACAGACAGCATTTCTAGCCTTGGACCATATTACTATCATTACTGAAATATTCTGCTAGCTGTGGTAATAATATCAGAGCGCCATTCCAAACAAAAACCCTAAACGGGACAGCAGACGTTAACTCATCCATTTTACAATAGAATAAAAACCTTTAGGGTTATGTGTTGCTAAAATTATACATCATCAGGTCATAACCTCTCTGTGTTATGGGGATGAGGACATAAGACTACTTAAGAATGAAAGAATTCCTGTGTGACAACTGTTACTAAGGAAGTCACCAGATCACTGTGAAGCATCCATATGTCTGTGTGATGCACAAGAAACCTTGGTAACAGTGAAGATGTTTTCAAGTAATTGTAATGAATCCAGAACAATTCATATTTGTATGAGAAATAAATATATATAGCAAAGACATTCAAGGGCAGCAACACTCTGGATATAATTCAGGCAGATCATAAAATTGTTTTTGTGCCAATAATATATTTTATTACAATATTTAATTTACTAATGCAAAAATATTTGTTATTCTATAAGAGATTTAACTATTTTTTAATATACATAGCATATATAACAGTAATTAAATATTATGTGATAGATTACAAGTGGAGCACAAAAATATTAACATCTCTCAAGTTAAATCAACAGCGCTCCTATTCTTGTGCTCAGCACAAAAAAACCAAACTATATATATATATATATATATATATATATATATATATATATATATATATATATATATATATATATATATATATATACACACACTATTTATATGTATATGTGTGTATATATATATATCTATACTATTTATATGCATGTATGTGTGTGTATATATATATATATATATATATATATATATATATATATATATATATATATATATATATATATATAAAAACAAAAAGGGTACAGGACAAATGGCTACTATAAATGTGTCTTTTTCCAAAAATTTTTTATCAAACTTTAGAAAACATTAATGTTATGCTAGATTATAATTTTAATGTGGTGC
The DNA here is from genome assembly GCF_027579735.1 of Bombina bombina. Lineage (NCBI taxonomy): Eukaryota > Metazoa > Chordata > Amphibia > Anura > Bombinatoridae > Bombina > Bombina bombina. The sequence goes on from NC_069501.1 coordinate 36,489,043, forward strand.
AGACCCTATAAAAAATTATTCTTCAACAAACTACAAGAGGAGAACAAGGACCATCAAAAATTTCTTAAGGCCCTGTATAGATAGGGAATCAAGCACTCTTTTTTTATAAAAAAAAATAGCTCAAAAGTGTAGCTAAATTAAACAAATGGAAATGAATCTCTGACCAGTACAATCACTGAGAACAACAAATAATTTATTAATAGTACAGAAAGAAGTAAATCCTAACTGTCTAAACATAGCAATAGGCCAGTTGTGCGCTGGCCTCGGGTATGTTAGCAACACAAAGTAAAGTATGTTGAACAAACAATATAGTACATGTGGCCAATTAAAAACCTTGAAGATGTGCACATCATAATCATAATATTGGCAAACATACAATCCAAAGACACCTAGTACACTGCTACACCCAAGCTGTACACATGTTATTTTGACCAGTTGTCATTTTCTGGAGAAAAAAAAAGCTCTAAATGACAATATTTTTATTTGGAATTTGGGAGAAATGTTGTCAGTAGTTTGCAGAATAAAACAAAAATTTTCATTTTACTCAAACACAAACCTATAAATAGTAAAACCAGAGAAACTGATAATTATGCAGTGTTCTCTTAATATTTTCTAGAATTGAACCCAGGTGGTAAGTCACCATAGAACAAGCTAACCAGTTATTGAGCTTGTTGTTTGTTCCTGAGAGTGCGCTTCTCTCTGTGGGGTAAATTTATGTAGGTGCGAGCGAACATGATCCGATATAGCGGATCATGTCCGCAGCACATCGATAAATGCCGACAGCATACGCTGTCGGCATTTATCATTGCACCAACAGATCTTGTGAACTGCTGGTGCAATACTGCCCCCTGCAGATTCACAGCCAATCAGCTGCTAGCATTAGGTGTCAATCAACCTGATCGTATTCGATCGGGCTGATTGCTGTCCGCCACCTCAGAGGTGGCGGACGAGTTAAGGACCAGTGGTCCTAGGACCGCTGCTTCTTAACTTCTGCGTCAGGCGGACCTGAAGCGGAGTGGGTCGGAAGCAGCATCCGCTGCTTTATAAATCGACCCCTGTGTGTATTATGTCTCTCTAAGGGAAAAAGGGGCAACCAGGGGTGGATTTGCTCAGTGTGCTTAGAGGAAAATGCTGACTCCTTCAGTAGAGTTTGCATACAATATTAGGGTTAGTGACTGGGGCTATTTTTAAGGATTAAGGTGGGATATAAAGCTAGGGCTATGCACTGGGATTAGAAATTGGAGGATAAGTCTAATGTTAAGGTGATGCCAAGGAATCTTGCAACCATGATATTGTTGGTAAAGGTCTCATATCTTCTGAGATCTCACCACCCATGACATTTCAGCACAAGGAAGTTGTGACCATTGACATTGATCTAGATCTAAGGTAGGGTTAGGGTTAAAGCTTATTTTCTTTCATGTAATTAGAAAGAGTCCATGAGCTAGTGACGTATGGGATATACATTCCTACCAGGAGGGGCAAAGTTTCCCAAACCTTAAAATGCCTATAAATACACTCCTCACCACACCCACAATTCAGTTTTACAAACTTTGCCTCCCGTGGAGATGGTGAAGTAAGTTTGTGCTTAGATTCTACGTTGATATGCGCTTTGCAACAGGTTGAAGCCCGGTTTTCCTCTCAGAGTGCAGCGAATGTCAGAGGGATGTGAGGAGAGTATTGCCTAGAACAATGGTCTACCTCTAGGGGATCTTTTTCATAGGCTCTCTGTTATCGGTTGTAGAGATTTCTTCTCCTACCTCCCTTTTCAGATCGACGATATACTCTTATATACCATTACCTCTACTGATTCAATACTGGTTTGGCTAGCCGCTTTTATGTGGAGGAGTGTCCTGGGGTAAGTATGTCTTATTCTTTGTGACACTCTGCGCTATGGTTGGGCACTTTATATGTAAAGTTCTAAATATATGTCTATAAACTTATATATAAACTTATATTTGCCTTGATTCAGGATAAACGGTATTCCTTATTTTCAGACTGTCAGTTTCATTATTGGGATAATGCATTTACTTATTTTTTTCTTACCTTGAATATTTTTTCATTTGGCCTTTTTTTCCTGCGTGCTGTTAAGCTCTCGGGGGCGGGAAATGTTCCTTTTTATTTTGATATTTTTTGCCGCATTCTTTTTTTGGCGCTAAAAATTTTCATCACTTCCGGCGCAGTAATTTTTCACCGGAAGTTGTATTCTTTTACGCATGCGTATTTAGACTTTTTTTGCGCCAAAAAAATGGGGTGTCTCTTTTACTCTCATTATTTAAATATTTCTCTTCATTGCTTCTGGTTGCTAGAAGTTTATTTTTATGCATTCTTTCCCATTCCTGAAACTGTCATTTAAGGAATTTGATAATTTTGCTTTATATGTTGTTTTTTTCTATTACATATTGCAAGATGTCTCATCCAGACCCTGGATCAAAATCTACTAATGAACAGACGTTGCCTGATGCTGGTTCTGCCAAAGTTAAGTGCATATGTTGTAAACTTGTGGTATCTATTCCTCCAGCTGTAGTTTGTGAAAGCTGTCATGATAAACTTTCCAATGCTGATTGTGTCTCCATTAGTAATAATCCTTTACCTGTTGTTGTTCCTTCAACATCTAATGTTCAGGATGTTCCTGTTAATGTAAAAGAATTTGTTTCTAAATCTATTAGGAAGGCTCTGTCTGTTATTCCTCCTTCCAATAAACGTAAAAGGTCTTTCAAAACTTCTCACATCTCAGATGAGTTTGTAGGTGACCGTCATCATTCTGACTTATCTGATTCTGATGAGGTTTTTTCTGGCTCAGAAGATTCTACTACAGATATTGATTCTGATAAATCCTCATATTTATTTCAAATGGAGTTTATTCGTTCATTACTAAAAGAAGTTTTGATTGCATTAGATATGGAGGAATCCAGTCCTCCTGATACTAAAACTGCTAAACGTTTAAATTCGGTTTATAAGCCCCATGTATTAATTCCGGAAGTTTTTCCAGTTCCTGATGCTATCTCAGATGTGATTGCTAGGGAATGGGATAGTTTGGGTACTTCATTTACTCCTTCTCCAAGGTTTAAGAAATTGTACCCTGTGCCATCTGATAGATTGGAGTTTTGGGATAAAATCCCTAAAGTCGATGGAGCTATCTCTACCCTTGCTAAATGTACTGCTATTCCTACGGCAGATAGCACTTTGTTTAAAGATCCTTTGGATAGGAAGATTGAATCTTTTTTAAGAAAAGCTTATTTATGTTCAGGCAATTTACTCAGACCTGCTATATCTTTGGCTGATGTTGCTGCAGCTTCAACCTTTTAGTTGGAGACTTTAGCGCAACAAGTAACAGATCATAATGCATATAGCATTGTTAAACTTCTTCAACATGCTAATAACTTTGTCTGTGATGCCATTTTTTATATCATTAGAATTGATGTCAGGTATATGTCTTTAGCTATTTTAGCCAGAAGAGCTTTATGGCTTAAATCTTGGAATGTAGATATGACTTCTAAGCCAACTTTGCTTTCTCTCTCCTTCCAAGGTAATAAGTTGTTTGGTTCTCAGTTGGATTCTATAATTTCAACTGTTACTGGAGGGAAGAGTGCCTTTTTGCCCCAGGGCAAAAAATCTAAAGGTAACTTTAGGGCTGCTAATCGTTTTCGTTCCTTTCGTCAAAATAGAGAGCAAAAGCCCGACCCTTCTCCTAAAGGAACGGTTTCCGGTTGGAAACCTAATCCAGTCTGGAATAAATCCAAGCCTTTCAGAAAGTCAAAACCTGCTCCTAAATCCGCATGAAGGTGCGGCCCTCATTCCAGCGCAGCTGGTAGGGGGCAGGTTACGATTTTTCAAAGATGTTTGGAGCAATTCCATTCACAATCTTTGGATTCAGAACATTGTTTCTCTAGGGTACAGAATAGGTTTCAAAATAAGACCACCTGTGAGAAGATTTTTTCTCTCACGCATTCCGGTAAATCCAGTGAAGGCTCAGGCGTTTCTGAAATGTGTTTCAGACCTAGAGTTAGCTGGGGTAATTATGCCAGTTCCAGTTCTGGAACAGGGTCTGGGGTTTTATTCAAATCTATTCATTGTACTGAAGAAAGAGAATTCTTTCAGACCAGTTCTGGATTTAAAAATATTGAATCGATATGTAAGGATACACACATTCAAAATGGTGACTATAAGGACTATTCTGCCTTTTGTTCAGCAAGGGCATTATATGTCAACAATAGACTTACAGGATGCATACCTGCATATTCCTATTCACTCAGATCACTACCAGTTTCTGAGATTCTCTTTTCTAGACAAGCATTACCATTATTGCCCTTCAATTTGGTCTAGCAACTGCGCCAAGGATCTTTTCAAAGGTTCTAGGTGCCCTTCTCTCTGTAATCAGAGTATTGCAGTATTTCCTTATTTGGACGATATCTTGGTACTTGCTCATTCTTTACATTCTGCAGAATCTCACACAAATCAACTTGTGTTGTTTCTTCAAAGACATGGTTTGAGGATCAATTTACCAAAAAGTTCTTTGATTCCTCAGACAAGAGTAACCTTTTTAGGTTTCCAAATAGATTCAGTGTCCATGACTCTGTCTCTGACAGAAAAGAGATGTCTGAAATTGGTTTCAGCCTGTCGAAACCTTCAGTCTCAATTGTTCCCTTCGGTAGCATTATGCATGGAGATTTTAGGTCTCATGACTGCTGCTTCGGACGCGATCCCTTTTGCTCGTTTTCATACGAGACCACTTCAGCTTTGTATGCTGAACCAGTGGTGCAGGGATTATACAAGGATATCACAAATAATATCCTTAAATCCCAATGTTCGATCATCTCTAACTTGGTGGATGGATCACCATTGTTTAATTCAAGGGGCCTTTTTTGTTCGTCCAACCTGGACTGTGATCTCAACAGATGCGAGTCTTTCAGGTTGGGGAGCTGTATGGGGATCTCTGACGTCGCAGGGGGTTTGGGAATCCCAGGAGGCGAGATTACCAATCAACATTTTGGAACTCCGTGCGATTTTCAGAGCTCTTCAGTTCTGGCCTCTTCTAAAGAGAGAATCGTTTATTTGTTTTCAAACAGACAATGTCACGACCGTGGCATATGTCAATCATCAAGGTGGGACTCACAGTCCTCAAGCTATGAGAGAAGTATCTCGGATACTTGTATGGGCGGAATCCAGCTCCTGTCTAATTTCTGCGGTTCACATCCCAGGTGTAGACAATTGGGAGGCGGATTATCTCAGTCGCCAGACGTTACATCCGGGCGAATGGTCTCTTCATCCAGAGGTTTTTCTACAGATTGTGCAAATCTGGGGTCTCCCAGAAATAGATCTAATGGCCTCTCATCTGAACAAGAAACTTCCCAGGTATCTATCCAGATCCCGGGATCCTCAGGCGGAAGCAGTGGATGCGTTATCAATTCCTTGGAATTATCATCCTGCTTATATCTTTCCACCTCTAGTTCTTCTTCCGAAAGTAATCTCCAAAATTCTAATGGAGCGCTCATGTGTACTGCTGGTGGCTCCAGCATGGCCACACAGGTTTTGGTTTGCGGATCTCGTTCGGATGGCCAGTTGCCAACCTTGGACACTTCCGTTAAGGCCAGACCTTCTATCTCAAGGTCCTTTTTTCCATCAGGATCTCAAATCATTAAATTTGAAAGTATGGAAATTGAACGCTTAATTTTTAGTCATAGGGGTTTCTCTGACTCAGTGATTAATACTATGTTACAGGCTCGAAAATCTGTCTCTAGAAAGATTTATTATCGGGTTTGGAAGACTTACATCTCTTGGTGTTCTTCTCATAAATTCTCCTGGCATTCTTTCAGAATTCCTAGAATTTTACAATTTCTTCAGGATGGTTTGGATAAAGGTTTGTCTGCAAATTCCTTGAAAGGACAAATATCTGCTCTTTCTGTTCTTTTTAACAGAAAGATTGCTCATCTTCCTGATATTCGTTGTTTTGTACAGGCTTTGGTACGTATCAAACCTGCCATTAAGCCAATCTCTCCTCCTTGGAGTCTTAATTTGGTTTTGTCAGCCTTACAGGCTCCTCTGTTTTAGCTTATGCATTCTCTGGACATTAAATTACTTTCCTGGAAAGTATTGTTTCTTTTAGCTATCTCTTCTGCCAGAAGAGTCTCTGAGTTATCTGCTCTTTCTTGTGAATCTCCTTTTCTGATTTTTCATCAGGATAAGGCGGTGTTGCGGACTTCATTTCAATTTTTGCCTAAGGTTGTGAATTCTAACAACATTAGTAGAGAAATTGTTGTCCCTTCATTATGTCCTAATCCTAAGAATTCTAAGGAAAGGTCATTGCATTCGTTGGATGTAGTTAGAGCTTTAAAATATTATGTTGAAGCTACTAAAGATTTTAGAAAGACTTCTAGTCTATTTGTTATCTTTTCTGGTTCCAGGAAAGGTCAGAAGGCTTCTGCCATTTCTTTGGCGTCTTGGTTAAAATCTTTGATTCATCATGCTTATGTGGAGTCGGGTAAGTCCCCGCCTCAAAGGATTACAGCTCATTCTACTAGGTCAGTCTCTACTTCCTGGGCTTTTAGGAATGAAGCTTCTGTTGATCAGATTTGCAAAGCAGCAACTTGGTCTTCTTTGCATACTTTTACTAAATGCTACCATTTTGATGTGTTTTCTTCTTCTGAAGCAGTTTTTGGTAGAAAAGTACTTCAGGCAGCTGTTTCTGTTTGATTCGTCTGCTTATAATTTCAGTTTTTTTCATTATAAGATTACAAATTTTTGATTTGGGTTGTGGATTAATTTTTCAGCGGAATTGGCTGTCTTTATTTTGTCCCTCCCTCTCTAGTGACTCTTGCGTGGAAGTTCCACATCTTGGCTATCTGCTATCCCATACGTCACTAGCTCATGGACTCTTGCTAATTACATAATTTATGTAAAAACTTACCTGATAAATTAATTTCTTTCATATTAGCAAGAGTCCATGAGACCCACCCTTTTTTATGGTGGTTATTATTTTTTTGTATAAAGCACAATTATTCCAATTCCTTAATTTTTTTGATGCTTTCGCTCCTTTCTTATCACCCCACTTCTTGGCTATTCGTTAAACTGAATTGTGGGTGTGGTGAGGGGTGTATTTATAGGCATTTTAAGGTTTGGGAAACTTTGCCCCTCCTGGTAGGAATGTATATCCCATACGTCACTAGCTCATGGACTCTTGCTAATATGAAAGAAAGGAATTTATCAGGTAAGTTCTTACATAAATTATGTTGTTAGGGCTACATAGTGAGATAAGGATTAACACCTTGGATGCCAGCAAAGCGAAGCATTACATCCTTCTCTGGCATTCAAGGTAATAACATAAGTTTAATTACCCCCCCATTTGCAATGGCAACATTGTGTCCAATCATGAGTTTGGCAGTGTTTAGTAGGGTTGCCAACCCTCATTTATTTCCTGGGACCTCTCTTATTTGCCCAAACTTTTTACAGTCTCCCAGTAAAATCTTGAATAAAGTAAATTAGTTTAATTTCTATATAGTTAAATACTTAGAACTGATGATCAAAAACTCGCCAGCACGGAGAGAAATGTTGTAAAATATTTGGAGGCTTTTTTGAGCTTTATCATGTAATGTCCCCCCCTTCCCACTCAGAACCTGTATAGTGCGATAAACATCACTCAAGCTAAAAGTTGCCTATCTAAAATAGTTTCAAGGACCTCAAAGTATAGACGAGACTTGTTAGATAATGTAGCAAGAGTTTATCAGGCCCTAAATGTCAAGTCATATACAGAAGAGAAAATACAAAGTGTTACCACTAAGGACAAATAAGACAGAAGAATTGTGTACTTTATTCTCTGTCTGGGCCTGGGGCTTAACTACATGTTCTTAAAGGGACACTGAACCCAAATTGTTTCTTTCGTGATTAAGATAGAGCATGACATTTTAAGCAACTTTTTAATTTACTCCTATTATCAAATTTTCTTCATTCTCTTGGTATCTTTATTTGAAATGCAAGAACGTAAGTTTAGATGCTGGCCCATTCTTGGTGAACAACCTGGGTTGTTCTTGCTGATTTGTAGATAAACTCATCCACCAATAAAAAAAAGTGTTGTCCAGAGTTCCCTACCAAAAAAAGCCTTGATGCCTTCTTTTTCAAATAAAGATAGCAAGAGAACGAAGAAAATTTGATAATAGGAGTAAATTAGAAAGTTGCTTAAAATTGCATGCTCTGTCTGAATCATGATCATGAAAGAAAAAAATTGGGTTCAGTGTCCTTTTAAGTAGAAGGAGCCTCAATGCAAATAAATCTTCCTCATTGATGTATTTCAGACTCACACAGGCTGCCGTTAGTTCTTTCCCTTTGTCATAAACTGCATATATTGCACTTGACACTCCTGGTATAAAATCATCAGGCCAAGATACAAGGCTGTGACAAAGAGCCTGATGTTCAAAATAGAGAGAAATTACTCAAAATGTTTTGGCTTAGTTTTTTGAGTATTATATTACAATTTAGATTACCTCTTCAAATCTAAGACCAGATTATAAGTGGAGTGCAACAGATCGCTTTTGCTGAAGTGATATTTGTGCTCCACTTTGTAATACTAGCACACACTAATGTGCGCTGGTATTACATCTTAGGTGTAATGCGAATGCAACCTTGCGTTTGCATTGCACAGAAGCATTGTGCTTGGGAGAGCACGCTTCCATAGGCTACAATGGAATCCTTGTTCGGATGCTGTCAGAGCATCAGAACCCCGTGCAGTGAAGGGGTAAGTAGTGCCGCAATGACAGCATATTTTTAAATATATATAGTATGTGTATGACTAAAATATGTCTATATACACATATTAAAACATAAATATATATGTAAATAGCCATATATATACAGTATATATTTACTTGGAACAATCAGTTCCCATAGACCACAATTTAAGGCACTTTACAGTGCCGTTTGTTTATCTAACATCCTACCCCCACCAACTTTAGACCCCAAAAACTGCAGTTGTCTTTTTAAGAAAAAAAAAAAGGTACTTTTTTTTTAAATAAAAAACTATAATACCCTCTATTTTGAGGGCATTTGGGGCAGTTTTAAAAAAATGAACCACAGATCAGATCTCTGGTTAATTTTCTGAGCACTAATTGCTACTGTGAGGTGCTAATTGCTACCGTGAGCTCGCGGTATCAATAACCAGTTACTTGTAATGGCTGGTTAATTATCGCACGTCAGCAAACAGGAAAATTTGCCAATTTGCAGGCGTGTGATAATTTAGCGCTCAACTTGTAATCTAGCTCATAGTAATTACTGAGTCCTCAGAGCTCTGGTTAACTGTTTCTCAGGTGTTAGGGAAAAAAGGCTGTAAAGGGCTTTAGCGTAGAGATACGTACATATAGATGTCTAAATATGTATATGTGTGTGTATATATATATATATATATGTATATATAATATACATAATCTGTACCAGCACCCCTAGTATAATGTATTTTGTATTTCTGACTATTGAACGTGGTCTTTCCATTATGTACCGTGCACACTCTGGGGGGTAGTTATCAAGCCGTCAACCTCAAATACGCTGGAATTCCGCAGCGTATTTGTGGCAAGGCTGAGTCGCCTTAGTTATCAAAGGCTAGAGACCGGCAAAAGTAGAATTTTGTGACGTAAACTTCGATCCGCCGGACTCAGTCCGACACAGATCGATTCTTACGTCACTCCAGATGTTCCGCACACAAGTGCGGCACAATCTGACTACTTTTGCTAGTTATCAAATAACTAGCAGGTACGCTCGGCACTTTTACGGCCCAGCGTACCTGGTTTTCAAACCGCCACCCTGGAGGCGGCGGATCCCATAGGAATCAATGGGAGTCTGACCATAGCGAAAGTACAAGTTCGCTGCTGCCAGACATCCCATTCATTCCTATGGGAGCTGTCTACACCTAACACCCTAACATGTACCCCGAGTCTAAACACCCCTAATCTGTCCCCCCTACACCGCCGCAACTAAATAAAGTTATTACACCCTAAACCGCCGCTCCCGGAGCCCACCGCAAGCTACTCTATACATATTAACCCCTAAACCGCCGCTCCCGGAGCCCACCGCCACCTACATGATACCTAGTAACCCCTTATCCTGCCCCCCTATAATAAAGTTATTAACCCCTATCCTGCCGATCCCGCACCTCGCCGCAAATAAATAAATAGTTTAACCCCTAAACCGCCGCTCCCTGACCCTGCCGCAACCTATATTAAATTTATTAACCCCTAATCTGCCCCCCTACACCGTCGCCACCTATAATACATTTATTAACCCCTATCCTGCCCCCCACTACACCGCCGCCACTGTAATAAATTTATTAACCCCTAAACCTAAGTCTAACACTAACCCTAACACCCCCCTAACTTAAATATTAATTAAATAAATCTAAATCATATTTCTATTATGAACTAAATTATTCCTATTTAAAACTAAATACTTACCTTTAAAATAAACCCTAATATAGCTACAATATAAATAAAAAATTATATTGTAGCTATCTTAGGATTTATTTTTATTTTACAGGTACCTTTCAATTTATTTTAACTAGGTACAATAGCTATTAAATAGTTATTAACTATTTAATAGCTTACCTAGCTAAAATAAAGAGAAATGTACCTGTAAAATAAAAACTAACCTAAGTTACAATTACACCTAACACTACACTATCATTAAATAAATTATTCCTATTTAAAACTAAATACTTACCTGCAATATAAACCCTAAGATAGCTACAATGTAATTAATAATTACATTGTAGCTATCTTAGGATTTATATTTATTTTACAGGTAACTTTGTATTTATTTTAGCTAGTTAGAATAGTTATTAAATAGTTATTAACTATTTAATAACTACCTAGCTAAAAGAAATACAAAATTACCTGTAAAATAAATCCTAACCTAAGTTACAATTAAACCTAACACTACACTATCATTAAATAAATTAAATAAATTAACTACAAATAACTACAATTAAATACAATTACATAAACTAACTAAAGTACAAAAAATAAAAAAAGCTAAGTTACAAAAAATAAAAAAAATGAGTTACAAACATTTAAAAAAATATTACAACACTTTTAAGCTATTTACACCTAATCTAAGCCCCCTAATAAAATAACAAACCCCGCAAAAATAAAAAAAAATGCCCTACCCTATTCTACATTAAAAAAGTTCAAAGCTCTTTTACCTTACCAGCCCTTAAAAGGGCCTTTTGTGCGGGCATGCCCCAAAGAATTCAGCTCTTTTGCCTGTAAAAGAAAAATACAACCCCCCTCCAACATTAAAACCCACCACCCACATACCCCTAATGTAACCCAAACCCCCCTTACAAAAACCTAACACTAATCCCCTGAAGATCCTCCTACCTTTAGTCGTCTTCACTCAGCCGAGCCACCGATGGAACTGAAGAGGACATCTGGACCGGCAGAAGTGATCATCCAAGGGGCGCTGAAGAAATCTTCCATCCGATAAAGTGATCCTCCAAGCGGCGCTGAATAAATCTTCCATCCAGGCGATGTCATCTTCCAAGAGGCGCTGAAGAAGTCTTCTATCCGGGCGAGGTCATCTTCGAAGCCGGGTCTTGAATCTTCATCCCGCCGACGCGGAACATCCTTCTTTTCCGACGGACTACCGACGAATGAAGGCTCCTTTAAGGGACGTCATCCAAGATGGCGTCCCTTCAATTACGATTGGCTGATAGGATTCTATCTGCCAATCGGAATTAAGGTAGGAAAAATCTGATTGGCTGATTGACCTCTCCCGGATAGAAGACTTCTTCAGTGCCTCTTGGAAGATGACATCGCCCGGATGGAAGATTTCTTCAGCGCCGCTTGGAGGATCACTTCATCGGATGGAAGATTTATTCAGCGCCCCTTGAATGATCACTTCTGCCGGTCCGGATGTCCTCTTCAGTTCCATCGGTGGCTCGGCTGAGTGAAGACGACTAAAGGTAGGATGATCTTCAGGGGATTAGTGTTAGGTTATTTTAAGGGGGGTTTGGGTTAGATTAGGGGTATGTCGGTGGTGGGTTTTAATGTTGGGGGGTTGTATTTTTCTTTTACAGGCAAAAGAGCTGAATTCTTAGGGGCATGCCCCCACAAAAGGCCCTTTTAAGGGCTGGTAAGGTAAAAGAGCTTTGAACTTTTTTAATGTAGAATAGGGTAGGGCATTTTTTTATTTTGGGGGGATTTGTTATTTTATTAGGGGGCTTAGATTAGGTGTAAGTAGCTTAAAAGTGTTGTAATATTTTTTTTAAATGTTTGTAACTTATTTTTTTTATTTTTTGTAACTTAGCTTTTTTTATTTTTTGTACTTTAGTTAGTTTATGTAATTGTATTTAATTGTAGTTATTTGTAGTTAATTTATTTAATTTATTTAATGATAGTGTAGTGTTAGGTTTAATTGTAACTTAGGTTAGGATTTATTTTACAGGTAATTTTGTATTTCTTTTAGCTAGGTAGTTATTAAATAGTTAATAACTATTTAATAACTATTCTAACTAGCTAAAATAAATACAAAGTTACCTGTAAAATAAATATAAATCCTAAGATAGCTACAATGTAATTATTAATTACATTGTAGCTATCTTAGGGTTTATTTTACAGGTAAGTATTTAGTTTTAAATAGGAATAATTTATTTAATGATAGTGTAGTGTTAGGTGTAATTGTAACTTAGGTTAGTTTTTTTTTACAGGTACATTTCTCTTTATTTTAGCTAGGTAAGCTATTAAATAGTTAATAACTATTTAATAGCTATTGTACCTAGTTAAAATAAATTGAAAGGTACCTGTAAAATAAAAATAAATCCTAAGATAGCTACAATATAATTATTATTTATATTGTAGCTATATTAGGGTTTATTTTAAAGGTAAGTATTTAGTTTTAAAAAGGATTAATTTAGTTCATAATAGAAATATGATTTAGATTTATTTAATTAATATTTAAGTTAGGGGGGTGTTAGGGTTAGTGTTAGACTTAGGTTTAGGGGTTAATAATTTTATTACAGTGGCGGCGGTGTAGTGGGGGGCAGGATAGGGGTTAATACATTTATTATAGGTGGCGACGGTGTAGGGGGGGCAGGATAGGGGTTAATAAATTTAATATAGGTTGCGGCGGGTTCAGGGAGCGGCGGTTTAGGGGTTAAACTATTTATTTGCGGCGAGGTGCGGGATCAGCAGGATAGGGGTTAATAACTTTATTATAGAGGGCGACGGTATAGGGGGGGCAGGATAAGGGTTACTAGGTATAATGTAGGTGGCAGCGGTGTCAGGGAGCGGCGGTTTAGGGGTTAATACATTTAGCAGAGTTGCAGCAGGGTCTAGGAGCGGCGGTTTAGGGGTTAATACATTTAGCAGAGGTGCGGCAGGGTCTAGGAGCAGCGGTTTAGGGGTTAGTAACTTTATTTAGTTGCGGGGGGCTCCGGGGGCGCCGGTATAGGGGTAGAACAGTGCAGTTTAGTGTGAGTGCTTAGTGACAGGCTAGCAATAAAGCTGGGAAAAAGCCGAAGAGCGAGATCGGATGAGTGATAACTCTCACAGTCCGCTGCTCATCGCCCCGCAGCTTTTTGACAGCTTTATTTGATAACTTAGGCGTATTTTTTCAGGTCCGCGGTGGCGATGTGAGGTGAGCTTAGGCGGGCGTATTGGGCCGGCGAAGGCAGGAAAGTTGACACGTTGATAACTACCCCCCTATGTGTTAATTTAGCCTCTGGGAAAAAGGTTGGAGTCACATACTTAAATTACCAACGTGGGTTTGGTTTGCTCAGTAGCACAGAGTTAAAAATGGCTGAATTAAACGAAAGTGAATGGCGTTATGATGTTGATGATACCTTTTCAGTCCCTTCAAATATAGAGGGTAACACTTCAATCTCTTCTGAAAACCCCAGTATATACAAATCATTTAAAGATTATAAGAAAAAATTATTCAAGGAACAAAAATTAAAATGGGAGATATCTAGTCTAGAAAAATAGGTGGAAATGAAAATGATTCCAAGAGGACTTAGGATAAGAAAGAGGCCGGGGGCAAATTTAGATAATCCACTGTTGAAAAATTTTCAAAATAAATGGGATGAGTATGCTTCCAAATGTTCTATAAATTGGATGAATTTGATGATTGAGGAGAACAAACTAAGACTAGAGAAAATTCAGAATGAACTAACATCAGTTAAAAATGAGGTAGATACTTGGAAAGGTAAAGATGAGTATGAGAGACTAATGGGCTTAGCAAAAGTTGAATTAGGTAAAATTCAAGACTATCAAATTTAGAAAGAAAAAGAAATATCAAAGAGACTGGCAGGACTATCAGGATAAAAAGGTCTATGATTATGCATATAGTGCCTCTAGTGGCTCTGAATCAGAAATTTCAAGTGGAGAGGAAAATAAATCACAAAAATCCTATAGAGAACAACAGAAAAGTTTTTTAGGTCACAAAAACACAAACCAAGGAGAGGGGGCGGAAACACAAATGGCAGAGGCAGACGCAGGTATCCACTCAGGCAGAGGAGGAAAAACAACACATAAATGTGGTAAATTTGTCAGATAGAAATTTAACTTGTTCTCAAATAGAAATTTTAGAAAAAGGATTAACCTTTTCACCAACAAATAAATTGGACAAATTTGATCTGGTGAAAGACCTTCACCTTTTTGCTCGAAAAATTGTGCTGAATAAAACATTTGAGAATAAAACAGATAAAACTACCTTGAATTTACATGATAGGCAAAGTTTAAAAATTTTAGAAGAACTGGAAGAAGAAATAACAGGCCAATCGAGTGCGGCAACCACCATAGGATTTAGTGACTTTAAAAAGAAGTCCCAGTATATGCCTGCTCTTTCCAGTGTTCCTCTAATACACAATTTTGTTAAACTGGTGGAAAGAGACATTGATCTTATGAATAGTAATGAATCGGTGTCTGATAACCTTACAAATAAACAGAGAGCCGCATTACGTGAATTACAAAATGACACCAAAATAACCATTAAGCAATCAGACAAAGGCGGCAATGTTGTAGTCCTAAATACGAAGGACTACATCGATGAATGCAACAGATTATTACGAGTTAACAAACAGTACAGTATTTTGCGTTTTAATCCGACAGAAATTTATAAAGAAAAATTACTAAAGGTGAAGGTACTAAAGGTGAAGGTACTATTAAGCAGAGAGAATTTGACTTCCTCTATGTTAAATTTACGAAAACTGCCACTTTCTATAGTTTGCCAAAAAACTTCACAATTATATCGGGCAGAGGCTCATTAACTGAAAAAAATTCACAGTATGTGGATTTTTGCCTCAGACCAAATTTATTAAATCTCCCCTCATACATTAAGGACACTCTAGATGTGTTGAAAAAACTTAATGACATAACGGTTACTGCAAATACTCTATTGGTTGCGATAGATGTTGAATCGCTTTACTCAAGTATTCCCCATGATAAAGGGGTAGAGGCAATCAAATATTTTTTAATTCAGAGAGGTTCTGATTATGATAATCACACTAATTTTGTTTTGGAATTATTATCTTTTATTTTAAAACACAACTATTTTCTTTTTGGAAATAAGTGTTATCAACAAAATTTAGGAACAGCAATGGGGACCTGTTGTGCCCCTACGTTTGCTTGCCTCTACCTAGGTAAATGGGAGCTTGAACACATACTTAATAGTGAAGAAATAAACGATTCTATCTCTTTATGGCTGAGATTCATCGATGATGTGTTCCTCCTTTGGGAGGACACAGAGATGAAACTCATAGAATTTATGAAGAAACTTAATAGGAATGAGTGGAACCTAAAATTTACCTATAGTTACAGTAAAAGTGAGATTACGTTCCTAGATTTACGAATTATTAATGACAATAACTGTTTGAAAACAGCTAAATTCCGCAAAGACACTGCAGGAAATGCCCTACTATCATTTGACAGCATTCACCCAAAAAAACTGATACAGAATATCCCTTATGGCCAGTTTCTGAGACATAAAAGAAATTGCTCAGATCCTGACCAATTCAAGATAGAGGCAAAAGCTTTAAATAGCAGATTTAAAGCAAGAGGATATACACAACAATGTCTGAAAAAAGCTTTTAACAAAACTAAGAATAAAAATAGGGATGACCTACTATATGGTAAATCAGAGGAAACATCAAACAAATCCCTAGTTCGCTTCATAGGGACATATAATCCAAGATGGCAAGATATCCGTGCAATCCTAAACAAGCATTGGCATATACTGTGGATTGACAAATCAATTGGTAAATTTGTAGGTGAATCTCCATTAATGACTCCAAAAAGAGTACCTAATTTAAAAGACTTACTGGTTCAGAGCCACTTTGAAAATAAAAATACAGGGAATTGGCTAAGCATCAAGAAGAATGGAAATTTTAAATGTTCCCACTGTTCAGTGTGTAATAACATGCTAACAGGCAAGAATTTTTGCGATAAATTTGGCTCTTTTCATACAGTGAAGGGCCGTATAACTTGCAAAAGTGAGGGAGTAATCTATATGGTCTCCTGTAATTGTCCCCGTTACTATATAGGCAAAACCTATAGGGAGCTCAAAGAAAGAATAAAAGAACATAAAAGGGACATTAAAAACAAATGTACTAAAATTAGCAGTGTGGCTCATCATTTTGCAGAATTCCATGATAGTAATAAGAAAATTCTAAAATTTAGGGGCCTTGAAATAGTGGACCTAAAAGGTAGAGGAGGAAACGTAGACCAGATTTTATTATGTAAAGAGAGTAAATGGATTTTCAATTTAAAGAGCCTGAAACCAGAAGGCTTAAATGAGGAGTTACATTTTGGTTAATTTCTGGGAGATTGAAGTGGTAATAAAATTAGTATTAATAATAACAGCTATTTAAGTCACATTAAATACATTCTGAAATAATTAATCTATAGTTGTATAACAATTATGGAACCAGAAATACTATATATGGATTGGGATCCTATTTTGACTCTGTGCTATGAGAATAATAATACAAAATACCTGGTTTTTCATTAAGAAATGTGTGATCAAATTATGAATGTGTAGATTAGTTACATATATTATGATCATAAGTAAATAGCAAAGTAATGTAAATAGTATTATTTGTTTAAGATTTCACCTAAGAGGCTTGTATATATTTCAAAGAAGGTTTTGAAGGCGGAGCATTCTGTTTAAATGTCATGGAGTGTATTCTCCAATCATGCACAGCCGGAAGAAGCCCGAAGGAAACACGGGTGAAACGCGCGTAGCTTGTTTGTATGTTTGAGCGGTATACCAGCTGAGCACCGCTAAACAGCTGATCCCCCAAGAGAAGGATTATTCCTGCATAAGAAAAAGGCGTGCGGATGCACTCAAAGAGCCTTAGACAGCGGAGAAGGAGAAAAGGTAAAGAATTTGGAAGTACAATCACCGGTCCTGTAGATCGTATTACTGGATGGAACGAGCAGGTATTCTGACTGCACCAAAACAACCAAGTGAACAGGTACTGTTTTTTGTGTGATATTATGCTGCACAAGCCACTATAATCAAGATACAAAATGGCATTGTGAACTTGCTAACTCACGATATCCTGCTGAAATTGATACAAGTTGCAATCTTGAATTGGGTATGTTGCTAATTTTGGTGCAAAGCCTGCATTAACGTTTATCCACATCTTTTGGATTACAAATATGCCTAGGAGTGGCATTGTGATTTAAATTTCTAAGTGTACCGGAATACTAACGGACTAACCTAAGAACTCTCCTTAGCAACCCGGGTTGTGATTAATAGCTCATGTATTTGGGGGAAATGTTAATATTACATTATGTTGCCTTTTTACATATATAAAACCAAATTATTCACGCATTTTATTGGGAGTGTTTTATTATTATTTTGCAATTTTGACTCTAACTTTATCTAGAGACTAGTATATACTGTTCATTACATAGTTTGTTGCTGGATTTATAAGGGTACTTTTTTCCTTTTTTCTATATATATATATATGTTTATATGTGTGTACAGATATATTTATGTATTTATATGTGTATATATGTATTTATATGTGTATTTATGTATTTATATGTGTATATATGTATTTATATGTGTATTTATGTATTTATATGTGTATATATGTATTGATATGTGTATTTATGTATTTATATGTGTATATATGTATTTATATGTGTATATATGTATTTACAGACACAAATATAGACATATATATATAAGTGCATTGGAGCCCTTTGCAGTTTAAGTAGATGAAAACATGTAAAATCATATTTTTATAATATTCATATTACTGTTTATTTACTGTAAATTTTTCACATTCCAATGTTCTGCACATAGCAGAATATGTTCTATGTATTTTAAAAAAAAAAAATATATATATATATATATATAGATTCAATAATAAATAAGCACTCACTGGACTTTGGCCATCTGTGTAAACAAAAATATTTATTGTGACGTTTCGGGACAACAAACAGTCCCTTCCTCTTACAGTGTCAGAGGAAGGGACTGTTTGTTGTCCCGAAACGTCACAATAAATATTTTTGTTTACACAGATGGCCAAAGTCCAGTGAGTGCTTATTTATTATTGAATCTATGGATATTTTTATAGCACCATGGCAGTTGAACCGTGATGGTGAGAGTGCATGCACTTACAAACTGAATCTCTCTCTCTCGCTCTGAATCTCTCTCTCTCTCTCTCTCTCTGAATCTCTCTCTCTCTCTCTCTCTGAATCTCTCTCTCTCTCTCTCTGAATCTCTCTCTCTCTCTCTGAATCTCTCTCTCTCTCTCTCTCTCTCTCTGAATCTCTCTCTCTCTCTCTCTGAATCTCTCTCTCTCTCTCTCTGAATCTCTCTCTCTCTCTCTGAATCTCTCTCTCTCTCTCTCTCTCTCTCTCTCTCTCTCTCTCTCTCTATATATATATATATATATATATATATATATATACACAGATACACACACAGTAGTGGCCAAAATTGTGGAAAAATAATAATTTATGTAAGAACTTACCTGATAAATTAATTTCTTTCATATTCGCAAGACTCCATGAGCTAGTGATGTATGGGATATACAATCCTACCAGGAGAGGCAAAGTTTCCCAAACCTCAAAATGCCTATAAATACACCCCTCACCACACCCACAATTCAGCTTAATGAATAGCCAAGTAGTGGGGTGATAAAATAAGGAGTAAAAAAGCATACAAAAAGAGGAACTGGAAATAAAAGTGTGCTTTTTATACAAAATTCATAACCACCAGAAAAAAAGGGTGGGTCTCATGGACTCTTGCCAATATGAAAGAAATTATGTTTTCTTTCATGTAATTGGCAAGAGTCCATGAGCTAGTGACGTATGGGATAGAAATACCCAAGATGTGGGAGATCAAAGACAAGTTATTTCCGATGAAAAAAATTAAATCCACAAAAAAATAAGTCTTTCTTATAAATTTCACATAAATTTAAAAAAAAAACTTAAATCATAAGCAGAAGAATCAAACTGAGACAGCTGCCTGAAAAACATTTCTACCAAAGACTTCTTCAGAAGAAGCAAATACTTTAAAATGGTAAATTTAAGTAAAGGAATGCAAAGAAGACCAAGTTGTTGCTTTGCAAATCTGATCAATGGAAGCTTCATTCTTAAAAGCCCAAGAAATGGCGACTGATCTAGTAGAATGAGCTGTAATTCTCTGAGGCGGAGACTGTCCCACCTCTAAATAAGCCTTGTGAATCAAAAGCTTTAACCAAGATGCCAAAGAAATGGCAGAGGCTTTCTGACCTTTCCCAGGACCAGAAAAAACAACAAATAGACTAGAAGTCTTCCTGAAATCTTTAGTAGCTTCAACATAATATTTCAAAGCTCTTACAACGTCCAAGGAATGCAAAGACCTTTCAAGAGTATTCTTGGGATTAGGACACAAGCAAGGAATAACAATTTTCCTACTAATGTTGTTAGAATTCACAACCTTAGGAAGAAATTTAAACAAAGTCCGCAAAACAACCTTCTCCTGATGGAAAATCAGAAATGGAGACTCACAAGAGAGAGCATACAATTCAGAAACTCTTCTAGCTGAAGAGATAGCCAAAAGAAACAACACTTTCCAAGAAAGTGGTTTAATATCCAAAGAATGCATAGGCACAAAAGGAGGAGCCTGCAAAGCCTTCAAAACCAAATTAAGACTCCAAGGAGGAGAGATTGATTTAACAACAGGCTTGATACGAACCAAAGCCTGAACAAAACAGTGAATATCGGGAAGTTTAGCAATTTTTCTATGAAATAAAACAGAAAGTGCAGACATTTGTCCCATCAAGGTACTTGCAGGCCATTCTGGTGCTATCAGAAACACATGGGATTATTCCAATATGATCTTGGAGATCACCCTTGGAAGAAGAACTAGAGATGGAAAAATGTAAGCAGGTTGGTAAAACCAAGGAACTGCTAATGCATCCACCATCTCCGCCTGAGGATCCCTGGACCTGGAAAGGTACCTGGGAAGCTTCTTGTTTAGATGGGATGCCATCAGATCTATTTCGGGGAGACCCCACATCTGTACAATCTGACAAAATACATCTGGATGGAGAGACCACTCCCCTGGATGTAAAGACTGACTACTGAGATAATCCTCTTCCCAATTGTCTACATCTGGGATATGTTTTGCAGAAATTAGACAGGAGTTGGATTCCGCTCAAGAAAGTATCCAAGATACTTCTTTCATGACTAAAGGACTGCGAGTCCCCCCTTGATGATTGACATATGCCACAGTTGTGATATTGTCTGTATGAAAACAAATTAATTATTCTCTCTTTAATAGTGGCCAAGCCTGAAGAGCTTGGAAAATAGCACAGAGTTCTAAAATATTGATTGGTACTCTTGCCTCTTGAGGATTCCAAACTCCTTGTGCTGTCAGAGAACCCCAGGCAGGTCCCCAACTTGTGAGACTTGCATCTGTTGATGGACACTCCATCAACCTGGTATTTTCCTACCTCTGTTCTATATCTGACCTCACCTGTTGCCCTTTTCCCATCTCAGACCATCACCTGGTCACCTATAATATTAATGGAACAGCTAAACCAACTCCTCCATCCCGCCCCCTCAGCTGTAGAAATCTGCATGCTGTGGATCCGCTCCAATTTTCAAAAACTATTCAAGATCTCCTCCCTAACACTTCCACTATAACCTGCCCTGATCTCGCAACATCCCACTATAACAAAACTCTCTCCTCTGCACTAGACACACTTGCCCCTCCCCAGCTGCGCAAAACATCACGCCGTCAGTTGTAGCCCTGGCACTCTCAGCAAACACGCTATTTGCAAAAATGCTCCCGTACTGCTGTAGAAATCTGCATGCTGTGGATCCGCTCCAATTTTCAAAAACTATTCAAGATCTCCTCCCTCACACTTCCACTATAACCTGCCCTGATCTTGCAACATCCCACTATAACAAAACTCTCTCCTCTGCACTAGACACACTTGCCCCTCCCCAGCTGCGCAAAACATCACGCAGTCAGTTTTAGCCCTGGCACTCTCAGCAAACACGCTATTTGCAAAAATGCTCCCGTACTGCTGAGCATGTCTGGAGGAAAACTCACTCTGAACCTGACTTTATACACTATAAGTTTATGCTTCATTCATACACTTGTGCCCTTCACTTAGCCAAGCAAACCTACTTCTCCTCCCTTATATCTACTCTTTCCTCAAACCCTAAATGACTCCTCTCCACCTTTAACTCTCTCCTCTACCCTCCTGCTCCACCCCCCTCATCTGTCTTTAGTACTCAAGACTTGGCAGACTACTTTTTAAACAAAACAAATTCTATCCGAAGCAACATCCCAACACCAACCTGCAATACTCCATCAACAGGCCCTGCCACTCCCTCTGCCACCCTCTGCATCCTCCATCCAGCCACTGAGAATGAAGTTTCCTCCTTGCTATCTTCCTCATGCCTCACTACCTGCCCACTCGACCCTATACCTTCCCATCTAATACCCTCCCTATCTTCTACCCTCATTCCTGCTCTTACCCACATCTTCAACCTATCTCTTTCTACCGGCTCATTCCCATCTTCTTTCAAACATGCAATAGTTACTCCCATACTCAAAAAACCCTCCCTTGACCCTAATTCTCCTGAAAGCTACTGCCCAATATCACTGCTCCCACTAACATCAAAACTCCTTGAAAAACTAGTTTATAATCGCCTAACCCACTTCCTGTCCGCCAACTCCTTGCTTGACCCCCTGCAATCCGGATTCCGCCCCAAACACTCAACTGAGACTGCCCTTACCAAGGTTATGAACGATCTTCTCTCTGCTAAAAATATAGGCCACTACTCCATACTCATCCTACTTGACCTCTCAGCTGCCTTCGACACAGTTGACAAGCACCTCCTCCTACAGGACCTTAGCTATCCTCACCTCATGTTTCCCAACCTCCTACCCTTCTAGATTGTAAGTTCCTACGGGAATAGGGCCCTCGATTCCTCCTGTATGCGTTTATAAATTCTGTCCTGTCTCTTAATCTTAGAAGTTTTATACTATTGTTTTATTTAAATGATCTGTATCCATGGACAGCACTGCGGAATATGATGGCGCTTCATAAATAAAGTATAATAATAATAATAATAATAATAATCACAGCCAAAGCAGGACGAACAAAAGAGGTCCCTTGAATAATGCGATGATGGACTAACCACCAGGACAGAGAGAGTTGAATGTTGGGATTTAAGTATATCAACTGTGATATCCGAGTATAATCCCTACACCATTGATTCAGCATGCAAAGCTGCAGAGGTCTCAGCAAACACGCTATTTGCAAAAATGCTCCCGTACTGCTGAGCGTGTCTGGAGGAAAACTCACTCTGAACCTGACTTTATACACTATAAGTTTATGCTTCATTCATACACTTGTGCCCTTCACTTAGCCAAGCAAACCTACTTCTCCTCCCTTATATCTACTCTTTCCTCAAACCCTAAACGACTCTTCTCCACCTTTAACTCTCTCCTCTACCCTCCTGCTCCACCCCCCTCATCTGTCTTTAGTACTCAAGACTTGGCAGACTACTTTTTAAACAAAACAAATTCTATCCAAAGCAACATCCCAACACCAGCCTGCAATACTCCATCACCAGGCCTTGCCACTCCCTCTGCCACCCTCTGCATCCTCCATCCAGCCACTGAGAATGAAGTTTCCTCCTTGCTATCTTCCTCACGCCTCACTACCTGCCCACTCGACCCTATACCTTCCCATCTAATACCCTCCCTATCTTCTACCCTCATTCCTGCTCTTACCCACATCTTCAACCTATCTCTTTCTACCGGCTCATTCCCATCTTCTTTCAAACATGCAATAGTCACTCCCATACTCAAAAAACCCTCCCTTGACCCTAATTCTCCTGAAAGCTACCGCCCAATATCACTGCTCCCACTAACATCAAAACTCCTTGAAAAACTAGTTTATAATCGCCTAACCCACTTCCTGTCCGCCAACTCCTTGCTTGACCCCCTGCAATCCGGATTCCGCCCCAAACACTCAACTGAGACTGCCCTTACCAAGGTTATGAACGATCTTCTCTCTGCTAAAAATATAGGCCACTACTCCATACTCATCCTACTTGACCTCTCAGCTGCCTTCGACACAGTTGACAAGCACCTCCTCCTACAGAACCTTAGCTATTCTCACCTCATGTTTCCCAACCTCCTACCCTTCTAGATTGTAAGTTCCCACGGGAATAGGGCCCTCGATTCCTCCTGTATGCATTTATAAATTCTGTCCTGTCTCTTAGTCTTAGAAGTTTTATACTATTGTTTTATTTAAATGATCTGTATCCATGGACAGCACTGCGGAATATGATATATATGATATATATGATATATAAATACAGTATAATAATAATAATAATAATCACAGCCAAAGCAGGACGAACAAAAGAGGTCCCTTGAATAATCCGATGATGGACTAACCACCAGGACAGAGAGAGTTGAATGTTGGGATTTAAGTATATCAACTGTGATATCCGAGTATAATCCCTGCATCATTGATTCAGCATGCAAAGCTGCAGAGGTCTCATATGAAAATGAACAAAGGGGATCGCGTCCGATGCTGCAGTCATGAGACCTAAAACTTCTTTTCAGATAGCCACTAAAGGGAATGATCAAGACTGAAGGTTTCGACAAGCAGAAACCAATTTCATTTATCTCTTGTCTGTTAAAGACAGAGTCATGGATACTGAATCTATCTGGAAACCTAAAAAGGTGACCCTTGTCTGAGGAATCAAGGAACTCTTTGGTAAATTGATCCTCCAACCATGTCTTTGAAGAAACAACACATGTTGATTTGTGTGAGATTCTGCTAAATGAAAAGACTGAGCCAGTACCAAGATATCGTCCAAATAAGGAAACACGGCAATACCCTTATAGATTTGAATAAAAACCCAGACCCTATTCCAGAATTGGAACTGGTACAATCACTCTTGAAAGCTCCAGATCTAAAACACACTTCAGAAAAGCCTTTTAGATTCTTCAGAAAAGAGCTTTCACAGGATTTGTTGGAACATGATAAAGAAAAAAATCTTCTCACAGGAGGTCTTATTCTGAAACCTTTTTGATACCCCTGAGAGAAAATATTCTGAATCAAATTATTCTGAATGGAACCTGCCCAAAGGTCTTGAAATGATTTCATTCTGCAAGGCCACACCTTCATGCAGTCTTTGGGGCTGGCTTTGGTTTCTTGTAAGGCTTGGATTAATTCCAACTCAAGGATGGCTTCCAATTTGAGCCAGAGTCTTTAGTGGAAGGATTGCTTTTATGTTCTCTATTCTGACGAAAGGAATAAAACCGATTAGAAGCTTTAGATTTGTCTTTAGACTTTTTTTCTTGAGGCAAAAAAACTCCCTTCCCCCCAGTAATAATGGAAATAATGGAATCCACCTGGGAATGAAACAAATTATTAACCTGGAATGATAGAGATAGTAACCTAGATTTAGATACCATGTCAGCATTCCATGATTTGAGTCATAGCTAAAATAACCAAAGACGTAGATTCAACATTAATCTTGATGATATCCAAAAGAGCATCACAGATAAAATGATTAGCATGTTGAAGCAAACAAACAATGCTATGCAAATCAGAGTCTTTTTCCCGTTGTGCTAAGCTATCCAACCAAAAAGTTGATGCAGCTGCAACATCAGCCATAGAAATGGCAGGTCTAAGCATATAGCCAGAATGCAAATAAGCTTTCCTTAGATAAGGTTCAATTTTCCTATCTAAAGGATCCTTAAAAGAGGTTCTATCTTCCATAGGAATAATAGTACATTTAGCAAGAGTAGAAATAGCCCCATCAACCTTATGGACTTTTTCCCAAAACTCTAATTTAGCCACTGGCAAAGGATACAACTTTTTAAAAGGAACAAAAGACGTACCAGGCTTAGACCATTCCTTAGCAATAACATCAGAAATAGCATCAGGAACAGACAAAACTTCAGGAGTAGTCACAGGAGGTTTATAGACAGAATTTAAACATTTACTGGATTTATTATCAAGAGGACCAGACTCCTCAATATCCAAAGTTATTAACACTTCTTTAACAAAGAACGAATATACTCAATCTTAAAAAGATAAGATGATTTATTAGTGTCAATGTCTGAAGTAGGATCTTCTGAGTCAGAGAGATCCTCATCAGAGGAGGATATATCAGTATGTTGCCAGTCATTACAAATGTTATCAGTATTATGAGAAGTTTTAAAAGACCTTTTACGTTTATTTGAAGGCGGTATAGCAGCTATAGCCTTCTGTATCACTTCAGCAATATCATTTTTCATATCAACAGGGATATCATGCACTTTAGATGTTGAAGGAACAACAGATACTGTACTAGCACTATTAGAAACCTTTTCTGCATGCAAAAGCTTATCATGACAACTTTTACATACTACAGCTGGAGATATAATCTCCACTAGCTTAAAACAGATACACTTAGCTTTGGTAGAACTGTGTTCAGGCAGCATGGTTCCTACAGCAGCTTCTGAGACAGGATCAGATTGAGACATCTTGTTAAAAAAATTGCATCCTGATTGCATTACACGTACCATGAAACAACCAGTTAGTGTTATGATCTGGGGTTGTATGACATCTAAAGGTGTAGGCAGAATTTGCGTGATTAATGGGAATTTAAATGCCCAAAAATACATAAATGAAATACTTGAGTCCAAACTGAAGCCTTCCGTACGTGATCTTTTCCAAGATAATAAAGCATTTATATTTCAACAGGATTCAGCTCCATGTCATGTTGCTGTTGTGTGCAAAAAGTGGTTTCTAGATAATCATATTCCACTGCTGGAATGTCCTGGGAATAGCCCAGACCTTAACCCAATCGAAAATCTATGGAGCCAACTAAAGAAACTTGTTAGTCAGAAGCAACAATAAAACCCAATTAATAAAAGCAATAATTCAATCTTGGTTTCAGATTATAACAGCTTCAGAACTAAAAAACCTGGTTCACTCCATGGAAAGGCGTTGTAAGACCGTAATTAACGCTAATAGTTACCCAACTAAGTATTAACAGACATGTTAAGAATTTTTGTATATATCATTTTTTCTATGTGTTTCAATTTTCTTCTTTATAACTGCTGTTCTAATAAAAAATCCTTCATAAAAGTTATTGCATTATATTCTTGATTAAATTATCTTTCCATTAATATATAATTTTATAGTATTACTAAAAAAAAGTGGTGTTATTAGCCATCAAACTTTAAAAATACTCTTTTTCCAAAAGGTTTCCACAATTCTGGCCACTACTGTATATATACGTATAGATATATATTGTTCCAAAAAATCATAAGAAATATGTAGAAATATGAATTTATGAATAAATAGAACATATTATTCTAAGAACATTGGAATGTGAAATATTCATATTTTCATGTCAGGTTAGTGCACATGAGAATATGCGATCGGGTTTGTGCGATGGGTGTTATGTATTTTTTTTCTCCATTGACTTCTATGGGGGAATAGGTTATTTCGTGCACAATATTCTAAGTTCAGCTTTTTACACAAATCGGGTTAGTGCACAAACGGAAAAAGTTTACTTTCAACTCATAGGGGCCTATTTATTAATGTTTGCCGCACATCGATAAATGCCGACAGCATACACTGTCAGCATTTATCATTACACAAACAGTTCTTGTGAACTGCTTGTGCACTGCAGCCCCCTGCAGATTCGCAGCGAATCGGGCTAGCAGGGGGTGCCAATCAGCCCGATCGTATAGGATCGGGCGGATTGATGTCTGCGGCCTCAGAGGCAGTGGACAAGTTATGGAGCAGCGGTCTTTTGACCGCTACTTCATAACTACTGTTTCTGGCAAGCCTGAAGACTCGCGCACAAACAGGGGCATCTAGCTCCTTTCAGAGCTTGATAATTCGGCTCCATAATATTAGAGCTTCCCAACGCGAGCAAAAAGCATACTTCTAGCACAGTTAACGCTCGAGTGGGAGCGTTAAATAGTGCTCCACTTGTAATCTGGCCCAAAGATGAAAGTTTATACAGCTGAGGTCAGGAAAACGAGAAAATACTATCTCAGACATAGAAAAAAATAAATTGTATGCACATGCTCTCAGATAAAAGGAAAAAGGTGACAATGTCATGAAACTGGTTACCGTTTATCCACAATGCTCAGGCAGAGTGTGCAGTATTTTCAAATAGATTAATAACTTGTTTGCTGCAATTATTTTTCTATGGTCAAACTCTCCCACCATTTGCCTTATTTGCTGGAATTAATCAGAACTTGTAGATAACAAAACTATCACAGTTTTACAGCACTGGTACTTCGGTCCTCAAGACATGGGGGAACACCGCAGTATCTTCACTAGGAGGTTTTTCCCTTCCTCCGTCCAAACATAGGGAAAGCACCGGAATAGTAAATCTGCCACCAGAGCAATTGTTGCTGAGACCAGGATCAAGCCAACGGCTATCTCTCCCACAGCTGGGCTGGTCTCAGTGGGCTTCCAGGCATGTATCAATCTCTGCCCTGCTCCTTCTTCCAGGCAACTATCAATCTCTCTGCCCTACTCCTTCTTCCAGGCAACTATTAATCTCTCTGCTCTGCTCTTTCTTTCAGACAGTTAATGACTCTTTGGGGCTCATAGCTCTTTTCGTATTAATCTACAGACTCCCTAGCTGATCTCCCCTACAAGGAAAACTGTAGCCAGAAAGCAAGGTCTAAACCTCTATAATTAGTATCCCTTAACAAAACAAGCAATATCAATTGTCCAAAATGGAACTACTGACTATGCTCTATTTCACTCAGGATTAGCCTAAACCAAAACACAATTTAACTTATGGTGACCCACTCCACATAGGCAGTACAGAAACAAAAGAACAGAGCACCAGCCAGTGATTAAAAATCCAAATTTATTCAGTATCTATTAAGAACAGGATACCAAAGGTATATAATACAAACTAGTAGGAAGTCAGCTAGACACAGCTGACGCGTTTCGGCCCTGGGCCGTAGTGGAAGCTGACCCACTCCACATAAAACATAAACAATAGAGAAAACATACAGTCAACAACATAATAGTAAAATATGACTCTAACAAAAGGAAGGGGGATTCAGGGGTGCATAAACAATACAATTCACAACCATACATACCCACTGTCATGCTATGCAAAATATATGCAAATGAGTCTTTCCCCAGTACACATTACGGTGATGATTTTCCTGAGATACTGTATACATAACCCATTAAACAGTGCTACTAATGGATATTATTAAATATCCAATGCTCAGAATACACTTAACAAAACAGGAGCTAAAAGAGTGGAGGTTCCTTTTGCTTCTTGCTTCTACTAATTATACACTTCATGGGGTCGATTTATCAAAGCGTCAGCTGAAAATACGCTTGAATTCCGCATTGTATTTGTCTAGAGATTCATCCACCGTAGTTATCAAAGGGTCAAGATCGGCAAATGTTGAAATTTGTGACGTAAAATACGACCCCGCGATCTCAATCCGACGCAGATCAATGCGTCATTACAGATGTTTCGAATTCAGATTCAACTCTATTTGACCCTTTTCCCAATTTATCAAACATTTAACAGGTTTGCTCGCGTGTATTCCGACACAGCGTACTTAGTTTTCAATCCACCACCCTTGAGGTCGTGGATGCCATAGAACTCAATGGGAGTCTGAAAACACAGAAAGCTTATGTTCGATGCTGCAAGAGAATGAAGTATATTACATAATAAAAGTAAATTAGAAACTCTATTAAATTCTATACCCTTTCTAAATCAAACAATATTATTGCTCCACATTTGGTGAACTAGTAGATATAAGGATAAAAATTAAAAGTACATTACTACTTATGGATTATGCTACAAATTTGTCTCTCATTACAAAGCAAGGGGACAATATTATTTCTACAAATTTGTTAAAAAGTTTTGCCCCAAACTTGTCGCACTATTAGATATAGAGATAAAAATGAAATAAATACACAACATAATATAGCTAACTCTCCACTTCGCACCAATTTTGACTCAACACTTTTCGCACCAATTATGATGCAAACTCCTAAACAACCCACACACTAGTGAATTTTTCAACCACTTTTGATTGCAATATGCATAATCACATGATTTATGACATCAGCCAATCTGATTCAAATATACATTTTAAACTATCACTAATTAATCAAATTGCTCGATACTTGTGTCATTGATCACTCATCAGAACTTGTAAATGCCATTTGTTACATTGTGCATTATACTTGGAAAGTATGTATATGTGAAATTAGTATTAAAGATAAACATTAATGCTGACATTAGGACACACAGTGTAATATTTTAGACAAGGATTTTAAAATTCGAATTGATGTTTGATTCAATATAATCTTAAGCTGAAAGCTCAAAGGGATAGCCCACCTAACATTAAACTGTCTTGATTCAGATACAGCAGAAATTAAAATCACCTCTTTACTGTATTTCTTCCTTCTCTTGAATTTATTTTTCAGTAAGAAATGTTATCTTATATGCCAGCCCATTTTATAACACCTGTGAAGGGGTGGTGATGGCAAATCAATACATATGATACTCTGATTACGTTATATTTGCAATTATTCCTGCTCAGAATAATAATACATTTACAATATATACATATAGTGGTATAAATAAACACAGATATATGAAAGACAACATTGTTTATAACAAAAAAAGGAATTTAGGGACATGTAAATATATTTGCAAAAGATTTCTGACATAACACCCACACACACACATATATATATATATATATATATATATATACATAAAAGTATGTGCAAAGATATATGTAATAATATATGTATAATTCTAGCATTAATAATCATTTATAATAAAAAAAAACATGAGCTAAAAGCATATCATGACTTCTAGAAATACAAATACACATTAATTTATGTGAAAGTATCATATAGCAAATAAATATAAAAATAACTTTCTATGAGATCTTGTTTGTTGAGGTATAAATGTAGCTATTTCTTGGACATTAACAGTTGAAAAATAAAAATTAGCTTTAGAGAAATATGCTTGTTCATGGACAGTAATGAAATGGTAAAAATAAAGTTGGGAAAAACCCGAATAACCGTGACATCGATGACTGTTAGTTAACAACAGTCCGATGCTCATCGCATCGTACTTGACGCGCGTCTTTGACTGCTTTTTTTGATAAATAAGGGTATCATATTCAGACCCGCGTCAGCGATGTCTGCCGAGCGTATTGACGCTGGTGAATGCATTGAGATTGACGCTTTGATAAATTGACCCCCATATGTTTTCTTAAAAAATTCCCCTGCTTTGCTATTTTTATTTTTCATAAAGGGACAATAAAGTTAAAATTGAATTTTTATGATTTAGGAAGAACATGGAATTTTGAACAACTTTCCAATGTAATTCTTCTCACTTTTGCTTTGTTCTATCAGTGGCAGTTTTAGGGGTGCAAACACAGCATCAATCTTCCATTTTGCACCCCCATCAAGCTCTGCCAACAGAACACCTGAGTCCAACCTTCCTTTCCTGACTCTGCTCATGGAACACCCAGAAATACACTTCAACCCACCCTGTCCCTATGTATGAAACGCCTGCAAATCCATCCAGGAATGTTCTCCCTATAATAAGGTTTCTGGAGCCGCCACTGCTTGCTATCCTTTGTTAAATCTAGGTAGGGTTAGCATTCTATGGCAGCACTTTTTGTAACTATGTAAAACATTGGTATAATTATTGTTGCAAACACTGCTGCCAGATGACTAAAGACATGTGCACGCTCCCAAGGCTAAGATTTAAAAATATTCTAAAGCAGCTCCTTAAAGGGACATTCCGGTCAAAATTGAAATGCACATAGATTAGATAGAAACATATTTGCAATATACACTGTATTGGCAAAAATGCTTCTAGTAATAGTTATCACTGTTTTAGTGTTAACATTTGTCTCTGCACGTGCACATAAAGCATAGCTAGATATTCTCACTGCACCTACATTTTAAATATTGCAGCTGCTCAGATCATCAGTAAGGCTTGTATCATGTCAGAACTTAACACATTGAGTCATTATCAGATGACACATGCACGCTAGGCTGTCTGAGCAAGCCCTGTGTTTAAAATGCTGGTGCACGGTGCATACTTAAATACTCTTTTGAAACATCTATAGCTTTTATTAGAAGCATTTTAGCTAATGCATGTGTATTACAAAAATGCTTCTGTTCAATACCGAAATGCATCCATGTTGTGGTTTCCAATTTTGGCTGGAATATCCCTTTAACTTGCTGTTACGGGTGTGCATGAGTGAGTCAGCACCACAATGGCTCTGAATCTCCACCCACAGCGTTGTAAATGGAGCCCTATATGGGTAATATTGTTACAATGACTACTTCCATATAGTACTTCATTTACATGAATTATCCCTCCTAGGTATGCTCTTATGGAGAGGAATTTCCTCTCTGACTATGGGGAAATCACATAAATTCACTCAAAGAACAAAGGAATTAACGCCTTCATGGCTATTTGTTTTCTGCTGCTACTTAGAACTCCTAACCGATATTTTATTGCAGTTATCCGGTTCACAACTAGATTTTCACCTGAACCATAATATTGTACACAAGGATCCAGCCATGATATTGATGGGTTTTCCTATATTTGTGCTGTTTGCCCCACGTCATACGGCTCCCAAACCCTGCAGTGCATACTTAAGTATGCTGACGTTTATCTCACCCTACTAGATGCTAGACAGTAATTGCTTACAACAGTGCTCAAGCTCATTTATATCTGGACTAAAACTGGTCATAGCAAAGTAGAGCGGGTAAATATAATCATGACGTTTTTAGAGTGTGTCTTTATTACTCGGGAGCATGATAACGCATGTATTATATATATAGATCATTGCAATGTAGTGACTGCTTGCTGCTATATACTATGCATGTGTATAAAGTCCTCCTGCCCTTTACATCTAAAACCAGCAAATGGAAGAGTCATTGTGACCAAGTGCCTGGGGGATGAGTGCAATTACTGTTTTAATGCTGCAGCCTACAGCTATTTATTTACCATGCATTGTCTCAATACAAGAACCACTGAGTGCTGCACATGATTAAGACATCAGTAATTAGTTGGGGGTTATTATGGTCTGCTACATTGTAACCTTGCAAGGGGGGGGAATGCTGAACAGGTGCTTCCTAGATGTATTTCTATTATTGTTGTATCCAATCTTCAATCAATTAGTGAGTGACAGCTGCTGTAAGAATGCTGCGCACAGAATAGGTCTATATATCTCGTCTCCCTAAATCGTGTGCCTAGTCTGTGCTCCTAGTCACCCTTTTAAATGTTCTCTGCATCTAGATGCACCCAGAGCTTACTGGGCATTCGGTACATTCTCCCCAGTTCAGACTAAGCACCCGATGATCCAAATGTCCAAAGGTAAAAATAGGGTGTCTTACTAAGGGGCGTATACTGCATTTCCATATGGGGAGGAAATGAATACATTACAAAAGTGCACAATAAAATTCGTAATTTAAAAAATCATACCAAACGAATCATTGAACCATTCACACACAAATAAATTGTAATGTTAAAGTGCATCAAAAATTGTAACAAAATTGTTCACCAAAAATCGTATTTTATCAGAAATGTAAAATTTTTATGTAAATTACACAGGAATAAATCATTAACTATGCACAGTGTATAAATATCACACTGATACCCTGTGCACACACCTACTGCTGATTGGTATGTTATAGCTTATAGGCACAGTGTATAAGCTTCACACTGATACCCTGCGCACACACCTGGTACTGATTGGTATGTTATAGCTTATAGGCACAGTGTATAAGCTTCACACTGATACCCTGCGCACACACCTGGTACTGATTAGTATGTTATGTTATAGCTTATAGGCACAGTGTATCAGCATTACACTGGTACCCTGCGCACACACTTAGTACTGATTGGTATGTTATAGCTTATAGGCACAATGTATCAGTATAACACTGGTACAATGCACACACACCTAGTGCTGATTGGTATGTTATGTTCCAGCTTATAGGCACAATGTATCAGTATTACACTGGTACCCTGCACACACACCTAGTACTGATTGGTATGTTATAGCTTATAGGCACAATGTATCAGCATTACACTGGTACCCTGCACACACACCTAGTGCTGATTGGTATGTTATAGCTTATAGGCACAGTGTATCAGCATTACACTGATACCCTGCGCACACACCTGGTACTGATTGGTATGTTATGTTATAGCTTATAGGCACAATGTATCAGCATTACACTGGTACCCTGCGCACACACCTAGTATTGATTGGTATGTTATGTTATAGCTTATAGGCACAATGTATCAGAATTACACTGGTACCCTGCGCACACACCTAGTATTGATTGGTATGTTATGTTATAGCTTATAGGCACAATGTATCAGCATTACACTGGTACCCTGCGCACACACCTAGTATTGATTGGTATGTTATGTTATAGCTTATAGGCACAATGTATCAGTATTACACTGGTACCCTGCGCACACACCTAGTGCTAATTGGTATGTTATAGCTTATAGGCACAGTGTATAAGCTTCACACTGATACCCTGCGCACACACCTGGTACTGATTGGTATGTAATGTTATAGCTTATAGGCACAATGTATCAGTATAACACTGGTACAATGCACACACACCTAGTGCTGATTGGTATGTTATGTTCCAGCTTATAGGCACAATGTATCAGTATTACACTGGTACCCTGCACACACACCTAGTACTGATTGGTATGTTATAGCTTATAGGCACAATGTATCAGCATTACACTGGTACCCTGCACACACACCTAGTACTGATTGGTATGTTATAGCTTATAGGCACAATGTATTAGCATCACACTGGTACCCTGCGCACATACCTAGTGCTGATTGGTATGTTATGCTATAGTTATAGGCACAATGTATCAGCATTATACTGGTACCCTGCACACACACCTAGTACTGATTGGTACATTATAGCTTATAGGCACAATGTATTAGCATCGCACTGGTACCCTGCGGACACACCTAGTACTGATTGGTATGTTATAGCTTAAAGGCACAATGTATCAGCATTACACTGGTACCCTGCACACACACCTAGTATTGATTGGTATGTTATGTTATAGCTTATAGGCACAATGTATCAGCATTACAATGGTACCCTGCACACACACCTAGTACTGATTGGTTTGTTATAGCTTATAGGCACAATGTATCAGCATTACAATGGTACCCTGCACACACAACTAGTACTGATTGGTATGTTA
Organism: Bombina bombina; assembly: GCF_027579735.1. Classification (NCBI taxonomy): domain Eukaryota; kingdom Metazoa; phylum Chordata; class Amphibia; order Anura; family Bombinatoridae; genus Bombina; species Bombina bombina. The sequence continues at coordinate 36,523,791 of NC_069501.1, forward strand.
TAGATAATAGGCACAATGTATCAGCATTACACTGGTACCCTGCACAGACACCTAGTGCTGATTGGTTTGTTATAGCTTATAGGCACAATGTATCAGCATCTCACTGGTACCCTGCAAACACACATAGTGCTGATTGATATGTTATAGCTTATAGGCACAATGTATCAGCATTACACTGGTACCCTGCACATACACCTAGTGCTGATTCGGTATGTTATAGCTTATAGGCACAATGTATCAGCATTATACTGGTACCCTGCACACACACCTAGTACTGGTTGGTATGTTATAGCTTATAGGCACAATGTATCAGCATTACACTGGCATCCTGCGCACACACCTAGTGCTGATTGGTATGTTATAGCTTATAGGCACAATGTATCAGCATTACACTGGTACCCTGCACACACACTTAGTACTGATCGGTATGTTATAGCTTATAGGCACAATGTATCAGCATCACACTGGTACCCTGCACACACACTTAGTACTGATCGGTATGTTATAGCTTATAGGCACAATGTATCAGCATTATACTGGTACCCTGCACAAACACCTAGTACTGATTGGTACGTTATAGCTTATAGGCACAATGTATCAGCATTATACTGGTACCCTGCACAAACACCTAGTACTGATTGGTACATTATAGCTTATAGGCGCAATGTAATAGCATCACACTGGTACCCTTCGCACACACCTAGTACTGATTGGTATGTTATAGCTTATAGGCACAATGAATCAGCATCACACTGGTACCCTGCGCACACACCTAGTACTGATTGGTATATTATAGCTTAGAGGCACAATGTATCAGCATTACACTGGCACCCTGTGCACACACCTAGTGCTGATTGGTATGTTTCAGCATTACACTGGTACCCTGCACACACACCTAGTACTGATTGGTGTGTTATAGCTTATAGGTACAATGTATCAGCATCACACTGGTACCCTGCACACACACCTAGTGCTGATTGGTATGTTATAGCTTATAGGCACAATGTATCAACATTATACTGGTACCCTGCACACACACCTAGTATTGATTGGTATGTTATGTTATAGCTTATAGGCACAATGTATCAGCATTACACTGGTACCCTGCACACACACCTAGTGCTGATTGGTATGTTATAGCTTATAGGCACAATGTATCAACATTATACTGGTACCCTGCACACACACCTAGTACTGATTGGTATGTTATGTTATAACTTATAAGCACAATGTATCAGTATCACACTGGCACCCTGCACAAACACCTAGTGCTGATTGGTATGTTATAGCTTATAGGCACAATGTATCAGCATTACACTGGTACCCTGCACACACACTTAGTACTGATCGGTATGTTAAAGCTTATAGGCACAATGTATCAGCATCACATTTATTGATACCAGCCGTGGAACTGGCAACGGCAGGTCAACTAACCACGGGTGGCGGCAATCGGGGCCTACATTCTAACTATGAATAACCCCTTCTAGAAAATGGTCAAGGGACACTGCTGCAGACCACAAGGCGGAGATTCTCATGCAACTTAATATTTAGGGGTTTCTCGGCCCGTTAATAATCAGCCCGAGCACGCCCAAGCATACCAAGCCTGTGACGTCACCCTGGCCGCAATGGCCATTATTCAAACCTCCTTCCAGCCTGCAGCCGTGATCCTGACCACCCGCCAGAGTAGGGTGCAAACGTTAAAAACTCCAAACCAGTAGGTCCAGCCTTGACTTGACGAACAGCATGTCAGTAACTGGGGAGCTCAAGTTACCGTCCTTGGACTTAAGGAAGTAGTTCGAGTAACCCTCTTCCAGCCTCAGACATCTAGTCTCAAATAGAGACACTAAAGAACGAACAATTGCCGCCTTATATATAACCAATTCAAATCACTAATGCATCACAAATGCCAATCAGCGATGCATGGCAAATTCAAATCGACAGTGCATAACAAATTGAAATCAACAGTGCATAACAGGGATGGGAGGGTGGGGAAAGATCTTCTAGGAGTCCACAGGAACAAAGAGGAAGTGGAATCCCTGCACATCCCCTTTATAAGGTTGGTAGACCCCTCCCAACACAATGCAACATTGTAACTAACACACACACAGCAGCAGCACTCACAACCAGGCCTTAACCCTTAGCTTCGCTCCAGGCTATTTGCCCTGCACTATCTTAGTGCTGATTCGTATGTTATGTTATCGCTTATAGACACAATGGTACACTGGTACCCAGCACACACCTAGTTCTGATAGGTATGTTATAGCTTATAGGCACAATGTATCAGCATTACACTGGCACCCTGCACACACACCTAGTGCTGATTGGTATGTTATAGCTTGTAGGCACAAAGTATCAGCATTACACTGGTACCCTGCACACACCTAGTGCTGATAGGTATGTTATAGCTTATAGGCACAATGTATCAGCATTACACTGGTACCCTGCACACACACCTAGTTCTGATAGGTATGTTATAGCTTATAGGCACAATGTATCAGCATTACACTGGCACCCTGCACACACACCTAGTGCTGATTGGTATGTTATAGCTTGTAGGCACAATGTATCAACATTATACTGGTATCCTGCACACACCTATTACTGATTGGTATGTTATAGCTTATAGGCACAAAGTATCAGCATTACACTGGTACCCTGCACACACCTAGTGCTGATAGGTATGTTATAGCTTATAGGCACAATGTATCAGCATTACACTGGTACCCTGCACACACACCTAGTGCTGATTGTTATGTTATAGCTTATAGGTACAATGTATCAGCATTACACTGGTACCCTGCACACACACCTAGTACTGATTGGTATGTTATAGCTTATAGGCACAATGTATCAGCATTACACTGGTACCCTGCACACACCTATTACTGATTGGTATGTTATAGCTTATAGGCACAATGTATCAGCATTACACTGGTACCCTGCACACACACCTAGTGCTGATTGGTATGTTATAGCTAATAGGCACAATGTATCAGCATCACACTGGTACCCTGCGCACACACCTAGTGCTGATTGGTATGTTATGTTATAGCTTATAGGCACAATGTATCAGCATTACACTGGTAACCTGCACACACACCTAGTGCTGATTCGTACGTTATTTTATCGCTTATAGGCACAATGTATCAGCATTACACTGGTACCCTGCACACACACCTAGTGCTGATTGGTATGTTATAGCTAATAGGCACAATGTATCAGCATCACACTGGTACCCTGTGCACACACCTAGTGCTGATTGGTATGTTATAGCTTATAGGCACAATGTATCATCATTACACTGGTACCCTGCGCACACACCTAGTGCTGATTGGTATGTTATGTTATAGCTTATAGGCACAATGTATCAGCATCACATTGGCACCCTGCACACACACTTAGTGCTTATTGTTATGTAATTTTATAGCTTATAGGCACAATGTATCAGCATCACACTGGTACCCTGCACACACACCTAGTGCTGATTGGTATGTTATGTTATAGCTTATAGGCACAATGTATCAGCATTACAATGTCACCCTGCACACACACCTAGTGCTGATTGGTATGTTATAGCTTATAGGCACAATGTATCAGCATTACACTGGTACCCTGCACACACCTATTACTGATTGGTATGTTATAGCTAATAGGCACAATGTATCAGCAACACCACAGGTAGGTGTGTTTAGTGCACTATTACATATATACACGCTCCGGTGCCACAGGTAGGTGTGTTTAGTGCACTATTACATATATACACACTCTGGTGCCACAGGTAGGTGTGTTTAGTGCACTATTACATATATACACACTCCAGTGCAACAGGTAGGTGTTTAGTGCACTATTACATATATACACGCTGCGGTGCCACAGGTAGGTGTGTTTAGTGCACTATTACATATATACACACTCCAGTGCCACAGGTAGGTGTGTTTAGTGCACTATTACATATATACACACTCCAGTGCCACAGGTAGGTGTGTTTAGTGCACTATTACATATATACACACTCCGGTGCCACAGGTAGGTGTGTTTAGTGCACTATTACATATATACACACTCCGGTGCTACAGGTAGGTGTGTTTAGTGCACTTTTACATATATACACACTCCAGTGACACAGGTAGGTGTGTTTAGTGCACTATTACATATATACATGCTGCGGTGCAACAGGTAGGTGTGTTTAGTGCACTATTACATATATACACGCTCCGGTGCAACAGGTAGGTGTTTAGTGCACTATTACATATATACACGCTGCGGTGCAACAGGTAGGTGTGTTTAGTGCACTATTACATATATACATGCTGCGGTGCAACAGGTAGGTGTGTTTAGTGCACTATTACATATATACATGCTGCGGTGCAACAGGTAGCTGTGTTTAGTGCACTATTACATATATACACATTCCGGTGACACAGGTAGGTGTGTTTAGTGCACTATTACATATATACATGCTGCGGTGCAACAGGTAGATGTGTTTAGTGCACTATTACATATGTACACACTGCGGTGCCACAGGTAGGTGTGTTTAGTGCACTATTACATATATACATGCTGCGGTGCAACAGGTAGCTGTGTTTAGTGCACTATTACATATATACACGCTCCGGTGCAACAGGTAGGTGTTTAGTGCACTATTACATATATACACGCTGCGATGCAACAGGTAGGTGTGTTTAGTGCACTATTACATATATACACACTGCGGTGCAACAGGTAGGTGTGTTTAGTGCACTATTACATATATACATGCTGCGGTGTTTAGTGCACTATTACATATATACACGCTGCGGTGCAACAGGTAGGTGTGTTTAGTGCACAATTACATATATACACGCTGCGGTGCAACAGGTAGGTGTGTTTAGTGCACTATTACATATATACATGCTGCGGTGCAACAGGTAGGTGTGTTTAGTGCACTATTACATATATACACGCTGCGGTGCAACAGGTAGCTGTGTTTAGTGCACTATTACATATATACACACTGCGGTGCAACAGGTAGGTGTGTTTAGTGCACTATTACTTATATATACGCTGCGGTGCAACAGGTAGCTGTGTTTAGTGCACTATTACATATATACATGCTGCGGTGCAACAGGTAGGTGTGTTTAGTGCACTATTACTTATATATACGCTGCGGTGCAACAGGTAGCTGTGTTTAGTGCACTATTACATATATACACACTGCGGTGCCACAGGTGGGTGTGTTTAGTGTACTATTACATATATACATGCTGCACTAATACAGGGAGGTGTGTTTAGTGCACTATTACATATATACACGCTGCGGTGCCACAGGTAGGTGTATTTAGTGCACTATTACATATATACACGCTGCGGTGCCACAGGTAGGTGTGTTTAGTGCACTATTACATATATACACGCTGCGGTGCCACAGGTAGGTGTGTTTGGTGCACTATTACATATATACATGTTGCGGTGCCACAGGTAGCTGTGTTTAGTGCACTATTAAACATATAAATGCTGCAGTGCCACAGGTAGATGTGTTTAGTACACCATTACATATATACACACTGCAGTCCCACAGGTAGGTGTGTTTAGTGCACTATTACATATATACACGCTGCGGTGCCACAGGTAGGTGTGTTTAGTGCACTATTACATATACACACGCTCCGGTGCAACAGGTAGGTGTTTAGTGCACTATTACATATATGCACGCTGCGGTGCCACAGGTAGGTGTATTTAGTGCACTATTACATATATACACGCTGCAGTGCCACAGGTAGGTGTGTTTAGTGCACTATTACATATATACACACTGCGGTGCTACAGGTAGTTGAGTTGTGTTTAGTGCACTATTACATATATACACATTGCAGTGATACAGGTAGGTGTGTTTAGTGCACTATTACATATATACAGGCTCAGTGATACAGTTAGGTGTGTTTAGTGCACTATTACATATATACACGCTGCGTTGCCACAGGTAGGTGTGTTTAGTGCACTATTTCATATATAAACGCTCCAGTGCCACAGGTAGGTGTGTTTAGTGCACTATTACATATATACATGCTGCAGTGCCACAGGTAGGTGTATTTAGTGCACTATTACATATATACACGCTGCAGTGCCACAGGTAGGTGTGTTTAGTGCACTATTACATATATACATGCTGCGGTGCCACAGGTAGCTGTGATTAGTGCACTATTACATATATACACGCTGCGGTGCCACAGGTAGCTGTGATTAGTGCACTATTACATATATACACACTGCGGTGCAATAGGTAGCTGTGATTAGTGAACTATTACATATCTATGCGCTGCCGTGCCACAGGTAGGTGTGTTTAGTGCACTATTACATATATACATGCTGCTGTGCCACAGGTAGGTGTGTTTAGTGCACTATTACATATATACAAGCTGCCGTGCCACAGGTAAGTGTGTTTAGTGCACTATTACATATATACACGCTGCGGTGCCACAGGTAGCTGTGATTACTGCACTATTACATATATACACGCTTCCGTGCCACAGGTAGGTGTGTTTAGTGCACTATTACATATATACACGTTGCGGTGCCACAGGTAGCTGTGTTTAGTGCACTATTAAATATATACACGCTGCAGTGCCACAGGTAGGTGTGTTTAGTGCACTATTACTTATATACACGCTGCAGTGCCACATGTAGGTGTGTTTAGTGCACTATTACATATGTACAAGATGTGGTGAAACAGGTAGGTGTGTTTAGTGCACTATTACATATAAACACACTGCAGTGCCACAGGTAGGTGTGTTTAGTGCACTATTACATATACACACGCTGCAGTGCCACAGGTAGGTGTGTTTAGTGCACTATTACATATGTACACGTTGCGGTGCCACAGGTAGGTGTGTTTAGTGCACTATTACATATGTACATGCTGCGGTGGCACAGGTAGGTGTGTTTAGTGCACTATTACATATGTATATGTTGCGGTGCCACAGGTAGCTGTGTTTAGTGCACTATTACATATATATACACACTGCGGTGCCACAGGTAGCTGTGTTTAGTGCACTATTACATATGTACACGTTGCGGTGCCACAGTTAGCTGTGTTTAGTGCACTATTACATATATACACACTGTAGTGCCACAGGTAGGTGTGTTTAGTGCACTATTACATATATACACGCTGCGGTGCCACAGGTAGGTGTGTTTAGTGCACTATTACAATTATACAGGCTGCGGTGCCACAGGTAGCTGTGTTTAGTGCACTATTACATATATACACACTGTAGTGCCACAGGTAGGTGTGTCTAGTGCACTATTACATATATACACGCTACAGTTCCACAGGTAGGTGGGATTAGTGCACTATTACATATATACACACTGCAGTGCCACAGGTAGGTGTGTTTAATGCACTATTACATATATGCACGCTCCAGTGCCACAGGTAGGTGTGTTCAGTGCACTATTACATATATACACGCTACAGTGCCACAGGTAGGTGTGTTTAGTGCACTATTACATATATACACGCTGCAGTGCCACAGGTAGGTGTGTTTAGTGCACTATTACATATATACACGCTCCAGTGCCACAGGTAGGTGTGTTTAGTGCACTATTACATATATACACGCTGCAGTGCCACAGGTAGGTGTGTTTAGTGCACTATTACATATATACACGCTGCAGTGCCACAGGTAGGTGTGTTTAGTGCACTATTACAATTATACAGGCTGTGGTGCCACAGGTAGGTGTGTTTATTGCACTATTACATATATACACGCTGCAGTGCCACAGGTAGGTGTGTTTAGTGCACTATTACATATATACACGCTGTAGTGCCACAGGTAGGTATGTTTAGTGCACTATTACATATGTACACGTTGCGGTGCCACAGGTAGCTGTGTTTAGTGCACTATTACATGTATACACACTACGGTGCCACAGGTAGCTGTGTTTAGTGCACTATTACATATGTATACGTTGCGATGCCACAGCTAGCTGTGTTTAGTGCACTATTACATATATACACACTGTAGTGCCACAGGTAGGTGTGTTTAGTGCACTATTACATATATACACGCTGCGGTGCCACAGGTAGCTGTATTTAGTGCACTATGACATATATACACACTGCGGTGCCACAGGTAGCTGTGATTAGTGCACTATTACATATATATATATATACGCTGCGGTGCCACAGGTAGGTGTGTTTAGTGCACTATTATATATATACATGCTGCGGTGCCACAGGTAGGCATGTTTAGTGCACTATTACATATATACACGCTGCAGTGCCACAGGTAGGTGTGTTTAGTGCACTATTATTTATATACACGCTGGGGTGCCACAGGTAGCTGTGATTAGTGCACTATTACATATATACACGCTACTGTGCCACAAGTAGTTGTGTTTAGTGCACTATTACATATATACACATTGTGGTGCCACAGGTAGCTGTGTTTAGTGCACTATTAAACATATAAACGCTGCAGTGCCACAGGTAGATGTGTTTAGTGCACTATTACATATATACACGCTGCAGTGCCACATGTAGGTGTGTTTAGTGCACTATTACATATATACACGCTGCGGTGCCACAGGTAGGTGTGTTTAGTGCACTATTACATATATACACACTGCAGTGCCACATGTAGGTGTGTTTAGTGCACTATTACATATATACACACTGCAGTGCCACAGGTAGGTGTGTTTAGTGCACTATTACATATATACACAATATGGTGCCACAGGTAGGTTTGTTTAGTGCATTTCATATATACATGCTGCGGTGCCACAGGTAGGTGTGTTTAGTACACTATTACATATATACATGCTATGGTGCCACTGGTAGGTGTGTTTAGTGCACTATTCCATATGTACAAGATGTGGTGAAACAGGTAGGTGTGTTTAGTGCGCTATTACATATATACACACTGCAGTGCCACAGGTAGGTGTGTTTAGTGCACTATTACATATACACATGCTCTGGTGCTAAAGGTAGGTGTGTTTAGTGCACTATTACATATATACACGCTGCAGTGCCACAGACAGGTGTGTTTAGTGCACTATTACATATATACACACTGTAGTGCCACAGGTAGGTGTGTTTAGTGCACTATTACATATACACATGCTCTGGTGCCAAAGGTAGGTGTGTTTAGTGCACTATTACATATATACACGCTGCAGTGCCACAGGTAGGTGTGTTTAGTGCACTTTTACATATATACACGCTGCAGTGCCACAGGTAGATGTGTTTAGTGCACTATTACATATACACACGCTGCGGTGCCACAGGTAGGTGTGTTTAGTGCACTATTACATATGTACATGCTGCAGTGGTAGAGGTAGGTGTGTTTAGTGCACTATTACATATGTACACGTTGCAGTGCCACAGGTAGCTGTGTATAGTGCACTATGACATATATACACACTGCGGTGCCACAGGTAGCTGTGTTTAGTGCACTATTACATATGTACACGTTGCGATGCCACAGTTTGCTGTGTTTAGTGCACTATTACATATATACACACTGTAGTGCCACAGTTAAGTGTGTTTAGTGCACTATTACATATGCACACGCTGCAGTGCCACAGGTAGGTGTGTTTATTGCACTATGACATATATACACCCTGCGGTGCCACAGGTAACTGTGTTTAGTGCACTATGACATATATACACACTGCGGTGCCACAGGTAACTGTGATTAGTGCACTATTACATATATACACGCTGCAGTGCCACAGGTAGCTGTGATTAGTGCACTGTTACATATATATACGCTGCGGTGCCACAGGTAGGTGTGTTTATTGCACTATTACATATATACACGCTGCAGTGCCACAGGTAGGTGTGTTTAGTGCACTATTACATATATACACGCTGTAGTGCCACAGGTAGGTATGTTTAGTGCACTATTACATATATACACGCTGCGGTGCCACAGGTAGGTGTGTACACTATACACGGTCACAATATACACAATCACACTATTCTATACACAGTCACACTACACTATACACAGTCACACTACACTATACACGGGCACACTACCCTATACACGGGCACACTACCCTATACACGGGCACACTACCCCATACACGGTCACACTATACACGGTCACACTCTCCTATACACGGTCACACTATACACAGTCACACTATACACGGTCACACTATACACGGTCACGGTGCAGCACTATACACGGTCACACTATACTATACACGGTCACACTATACTATACATGGTCATACTACACTATACTATACTGGTCACACTATAAACAGTCACACTATACTATACACGGTCATACTACACTATACTATACTGGTCACACTATACACAGTCACACTATGCTATACACGGTGACACTATACTATACACGGTCATAATACACTATACTATACTGGTCACACTATACACGGTCACACTATACTATACACAGTTTGAGTGTCACTATACACGGTCATACTACACTATACTATACTGGTCACACTATAAACAGTCACACTATACTATACACGGTCACACTATACTATACACGGTCATACTACACTATACACGGTCATACTACACTATACTGGTCACACTATACACGGTCACACTATACTATACACGGTCATACTACACTATACTATACTGGTCACACTATACACAGTCACACTATACTATACACGGTCACACTATACTATACACGGTCATACTACACTATACTATACTGGTCACACTTTACACGGTCACACTATACTATACACAGTTTGAGTGTCACTATACACATTTACACTATACTATATACACAGTCACACTATACTATACACAGTCTGAGCGTCACTATACACGGTCACACTATACTATATAAACAGTCACACTATACTATACACGTTTACACTATACTATATACACAGTCACACTATACTATACACAGTCTGAGCGTCACTATACACGGTCACACTATACTATACACAGTCACACTATACTATACACGTTTACACTATACTATATACACAGTCACACTATACTATACACAGTCTGAGCGTCACTATACACGTTTACACTATACTATATACACAGTCACACTATACACAGTCTGAGCGTCACTATACACGTTTACACTATACTATATACACAGTCACACTATACTATACACAGTCTGAGCGTCACTATACACGGTCACACTATACTATACTATACTGGTCACACTATACACGGTCACACTATACTATATACACAGTCACACTATACTATACACAGTCTGAGCGTCACTATACACGTTTACACTATACTATATACACAGTCACACTATACACAGTCTGAGCGTCACTATACACGTATACACTATACTATATACACAGTCACACTATACTATACACAGTCTGAGCGTCACTATACACGGTCACACTATACTATACACGGTTATACTACACTATACTATACTGGTCACACTATACACGGCACACTATACTATATACACAGTCACACTATACTATACACAGTCTGAGTGTCACTATACACGTTTACACTATACTATATACACAGTCACACTATACTATACACAGTCACACTATACTATATACACAGTCACACTATACTATACACAGTCTGAGTGTCACTATACACGGTCATACTACACTATACTATACTGGTCACACTATAAACAGTCACACTATACTATACACAGTCTGAGCGTCACTATACATGTTTACACTATACTATATACACAGTCACACTATACTATACATAGTCTGAGCGTCACTATACACGGTCACACTATACTATACACGGTCATACTACACTATACTATACACGGTCACACTATACTATACACGGTCACACAATACTATACACGGTCATACTACACTATACTATACTGGTCACACTATACTATACACAGTCTGAGCGTCACTATACACGTTTACACTATACTATACACGGTCACACTATACTATACTATACTGGTCACACTATACACGGTCACACTATACTATATACACAGTCACACTATACTATACACAGTCTGAGCGTCACTATACACGGTCACACTATACTATATACACAGTCACACTATACTATACACAGTCTGAGTGTCACTATACACGTTTACACTATACTATATACAGAGTCTCACTATACTATACACGGTCACACTATACTATACTGGTCACACTATACTATACTGGTCACACTATACTATACACAGTCACACTATACTAACACGGTCATACTACACTATACTATACACGGTCACACTATACTATACACAGTCTGAGCGTCACTATACACGGTCACACTATACTATACACAGTCACACTATACTATACACAGTCTGAGCGTCACTATACACGTTTACACTATACTATACACGGTCACACTATACTATACACGGTCATACTACACTATACTATACTGGTCACACTATACACGGTCACACTATACTATACACAGTCTGAGCGTCACTATACACGGTCAGACTATACTATATACACAGTCACACTATACTATACACAGTCTGAGCGTCACTATACACGTTTACACTATACTATATACAGAGTCTCATTATACTATACACGGTCACACTATACTATACTGGTCACACTATACTATACACAGTCTGAGCGTCACTATACACGGTCACACTATACTAACACGGTCATACTACACTATACTATACACGGTCACACTATACTATACACAGTCTGAGCGTCACTATACACGTTTACACTATACTATATACACAGTCACACTATACTATACACAGTCTGAGCGTCACTATACACGTTTACACTATACTATATACACAGTCACACTATACACAGTCTGAGCGTCACTATACACGTTTACACTATACTATATACACAGTCACACTATACTATACACAGTCTGAGCGTCACTATACACGGTCACACTATACTATACTATACTGGTCACACTATACACGGTCACACTATACTATATACACAGTCACACTATACTATACACAGTCTGAGCGTCACTATACACGTTTACACTATACTATATACACAGTCACACTATACACAGTCTGAGCGTCACTATACACGTATACACTATACTATATACACAGTCACACTATACTATACACAGTCTGAGCGTCACTATACACGGTCACACTATACTATACACGGTCATACTACACTATACTATACTGGTCACACTATACACGGTCACACTATACTATATACACAGTCACACTATACTATACACAGTCTGAGTGTCACTATACACGTTTACACTATACTATATACACAGTCACACTATACTATACACAGTCACACTATACTATATACACAGTCACACTATACTATACACAGTCTGAGTGTCACTATACACGGTCATACTACACTATACTATACTGGTCACACTATAAACAGTCACACTATACTATACACAGTCTGAGCGTCACTATACATGTTTACACTATACTATATACACAGTCACACTATACTATACACAGTCTGAGCGTCACTATACACGGTCACACTATACTATACACGGTCATACTACACTATACTATACTGGTCACACTATACTATACACGGTCACACAATACTATACACGGTCATACTACACTATACTATACTGGTCACACTATACTATACACAGTCTGAGCGTCACTATACACGTTTACACTATACTATACACGGTCATACTACACTATACTATACTGGTCACACTATACACGGTCACACTATACTATACACAGTCTGAGCGTCACTATACACGGTCACACTATACTATATACACAGTCACACTATACTATACACAGTCTGAGTGTCACTATACACATTTACACTATACTATATACAGAGTCTCACTATACTATACACGGTCACACTATACTATACTGGTCACACTATACTATACACAGTCTGAGCGTCACTATACACGGTCATACTACACTATACTATACTATACACGGTCACACTATACTATACACAGTCTGAGCGTCACTATACACGGTCACACTATACTAACACGGTCATACTACACTATACTATACACGGTCACACTATACTATACACAGTCTGAGCGTCACTATACACGGTCACACTATACTAACACGGTCATACTACACTATACTATACTGGTCACACTATACTATACACAGTCTGAGCGTCACTATACTCGGTACACATACCTACACTTACTAAACTGGTCACACTATACTTACACGTCATACTACACTAATACATATACACGGTCACACTAATACTATACACTCATACACACTATACTATACACAGTCTGAGCGTCACTATACACGTTTACACACTATACTATATACACAGTCACACTAACTATACACATCTGAGGTAAATACACGTTACACTATACTATTACGATCCACATATACTATCAGGTCACACTATACTATACACAGTCGAGCGTCACTTACACGTCACATATACTACACGGTATACTACACTATACTATACACGGTCACACTATACTATACACAGTCTCACACTATACTATACACAGTCTGAGCGTCACTATACACGGTCACACTATACTAACACGGTCATACTACACTATACTATACACGGTCACACTATACTATACACAGTCTGAGCGTCACTATACACGGTCACACTATACTAACACGGTCATACTACACTATACTATACACGGTCACACTATACTATACTGGTCACACTATACTATACACAGTCTGAGCGTCACTATACACGGTCACACTATACTAACACGGTCATACTACACTATACTATACATGGTCACACTATACTATACACAGTCTGAGCGTCACTATACACGGTCACACTATACTATACACAGTCTGAGCGTCACTATACACGGTCACACTATACTATATACAGAGTCACACTATACACAGTCTCACTATACACGGTCACACTATACACGGTCACACTATACTATACACAGTCTGAGTCTCACTATACACGTTTACACTATACTAAATACAGAGTCTCACTATACACAGTCTCACTATACACGGTAACACTATACTATATACAGAGTCTCACTATACACAGTCTCACTATACACGGTCACACTATACTATATACAGAGTCTCACTATACACGGTCTCACTATACACGGTCACACTATACTATATACAGAGTCTCACTATACACAGTCTCACTATACACGGTCACACTATACTATATACAGAGTCTCACTATACACAGTCTCACTATACACGGTCACACTATACTATACACAGTCTGAGTCTCACTATACACGTTTACACTATACTATATACAGAGTCTCACTATACACAGTCTCACTATACACGTTTACACTATACTATATACACAGTCTCACTATACACAGTCTCACTATACACGGTCACACTATACTATATACAGAGTCTCACTATACACGGTCTCACTATACACGGTCACACTATACTATATACAGAGTCTCACTATACACAGTCTCACTATACACGGTCACACTATACTATATACAGAGTCTCACTATACACAGTCTCACTATACACGGTCACACTATACTATACACAGTCTGAGTCTCACTATACACGTTTACACTATACTATATACAGAGTCTCACTATACACGTTTACACTATACTATATACACAGTCTCACTATACACAGTCTCACTATACACGTTTACACTATACTATATACACAGTCTCACTATACACAGTCTCACTATACACGTTTACACTATACTATATACACAGTCTCACTATACACGTTTACACTATACTATATACAGAGTCTCACTATACACGGTCTCACTATACACGGTCACACTATACTATATACAGTCTGAGTCTCACTATACACGTTTACACTATACTATATACAGAGTCTCACTATACACAGTCTCACTATACACGGTCACACTATACTATATACAGAGTCTCACTATACACGTTTACACTATACTATATACAGAGTCTCACTATACACGGTCACACTATACTATATACAGAGTCTCACTATACACAGTCTCACTATACACGTTTACACTATACTATATACAGAGTCTCACTATACACGGTCACACTATATTATATACAGAGTCTCACTATACACGGTCACACTATATTATATACAGAGTCTCACTATACACGTTTACACTATACTATATACAGAGTCTCACTATACACAGTCTCACTATACACGTTTACACTATACTATATACAGAGTCTCACTATACACAGTCTCACTATACACGGTCACACTATACTATATACAGAGTCTCACTATACACAGTCTCACTATACACGTTTACACTATACTATATACAGAGTCTCACTATACACGGTCACACTATACTATATACAGAGTCTCACTATACACAGTCTCACTATACATGGTCACACTATACTATATACAGAGTCTCACTATACACAGTCTCACTATACACGGTCACACTATACTATATACAGAGTCTCACTATACACAGTCTCACTATACAGTCTCACTATACACAGTCTCACTATACACGGTCACACTATACTATATACAGAGTCTCACTATACACAGTCTCACTATACTATATACAGAGTCTCACTATACACAGTCTCACTATACACAGTCTCACTATACTATATACAGAGTCTAACTATACACAGTCTCACTATACACGGTCACACTATACTATATACAGAGTCTCACTATACACAGTCTCACTATACACGTTTACACTATACTATATACAGAGTCTCACTATACACAGTCTCACTATACACGGTCACACTATACTATATACAGAGTCTCACTATACACGGTCACACTATACTATATACAGAGTCTCACTATACACGGTCACACTATACTATATACAGAGTCTCACTATACACAGTCTCACTATACACGGTCACACTATACACGGTCACACTATACACGGTCACACTATACACGTTTACACTATACTATATACAGAGTTTCACTATACACGGTCACACTATACTATATACAGAGTCTCACTATACACAGTCTCACTATACACGTTTACACTATACTATATACAGAGTCTCACTATACACGGTCACACTATACACGGTCACACTATACACGGTCTCACTATACACAGTCTCACTATACACAGTCTCACTATACAGTCTCACTATACACAGTCTCACTATACACAGTCTCACTATACACAGTCTCACTATACACAGTCTCACTATACACAGTCTCACTATACACGTTTACACTATACTATATACACAGTCTCACTATACACGGTCACACTATACTATATACAGAGTCTCACTATACACGTTTACACTATACTATATACAGAGTCTCACTATACACAGTCTCACTATACACGTTTACACTATACTATATACAGAGTCTCACTATACACGGTCACACTATACTATAGAGTCTCACTATACACAGTCTCACTATACACGGTCACACTATACTATATACAGAGTCTCACTATACACGGTCACACTATACTATATACAGAGTCTCACTATACACAGTCTCACTATACACGGTCACACTATACTATATACACAGTCTCACTATACACGGTCACACTATACTATATACAGAGTCTCACTATACACGTTTACACTATACTATATACACAGTCTCACTATACACGGTCACACTATACTATATACAGAGTCTCACTATACACAGTCTCACTATACACGTTTACACTATATTATATACAGAGTCTCACTATACACAGTCTCACTATACACGTTTACACTATACTATATACAGAGTCTCACTATACACAGTCACACTATACTATATACAGAGTCTCACTATACACAGTCTCACTATACACGGTCACACTATACTATATACAGAGTCTCACTATACACGGTCACACTATACTATATACAGAGTCTCACTATACACGGTCACACTATACTATATACAGAGTCTCACTATACACAGTCTCACTATACACGTTTACACTATACTATATACAGAGTCTCACTATACACAGTCTCACTATACACGTTTACACTATACTATATACAGAGTCTCACTATACACAGTCTCACTATACACGGTCACACTATACACAGTCTCACTATACACGTTTACACTATACTATATACAGAGTCTCACTATACACAGTCTCACTATACACTGTCACACTATACACAGTCTCACTATACACGGTCTCACTATACACGGTCTCACTATACTATATACAGAGTCTCACTATACACACTCTCACTATACACAGTCTCACTATACACAGTCTCACTATACACACTCTCACTATACACAGTCTCACTATACACACTCTCACTATACACACTCTCACTATACACAATCTCACTATACACGGTCTCACTATACACGGTCTCACTATACACAGTCTCACTATACACAGTCTCACTATACACGGTCTCACTATACACGGTCTCACTATACACAGTCTCACTATACACAGTCTCACTATACACGGTCTCACTATACACACTCTCACTATACACACTCTCACTATACACACTCTCACTATACACACTCTCACTATACACACTCTCACTATATACAGTCTCACTATACACAGTCTCACTATACACACTCTCACTATACACAGTCTCACTATACACACTCTCACTATACACACTCTCACTATACACGGTCACACTATACTATATACAGAGTCACACTATACACACTCTCACTATACACAGTCTCACTATACACACTCTCACTATACACACTCTCACTATACACACTCTCACTATACACACTCTCACTATACACACTCTCACTATATACAGTCTCACTATACACAGTCTCACTATACACACTCTCACTATACACAGTCTCACTATACACACTCTCACTATACACACTCTCACTATACACGGTCACACTATACTATATACAGAGTCACACTATACACACTCTCACTATACACAGTCTCACTATACACACTCTCACTATACACACTCTCACTATACACAGTCTCACTATATACAGTCTCACTATACACAGTCTCACTATACACACTCTCACTATACACAGTCTCACTATACACACTCTCACTATACACGGTCACACTATACTATATACAGAGTCACACTATACACACTCTCACTATACACAGTCTCACTATACACACTCTCACTATACACACTCTCACTATACACACTCTCACTATACACAGTCTCACTATACACACTCTCACTATACACACTCTCACTATACACGGTCTCACTATACACACTCTCACTATACACACTCTCACTATACACACTCTCACTATACACACTCTCACTATACACAGTCTCACTATACACACTCTCACTATACACGGTCTCACTATACACGGTCTCACTATATACAGTCTCACTATACACAGTCTCACTATACACACTCTCACTATACACAGTCTCACTATACACACTCTCACTATACACACTCTCACTATACACGGTCACACTATACTATATACAGAGTCACACTATACACACTCTCACTATACACAGTCTCACTATACACACTCTCACTATACACACTCTCACTATACACACTCTCACTATACACACTCTCACTATACACAGTCTCACTATACACACTCTCACTATACACACTCTCACTATACACGGTCACACTATACTATATACAGAGTCACACTATACACACTCTCACTATACACAGTCTCACTATACACACTCTCACTATATACAGTCTCACTATACACAGTCTCACTATACACACTCTCACTATACACAGTCTCACTATACACACTCTCACTATACACACTCTCACTATACACACTCTCACTATACTATATACAGAGTCACACTATACACACTCTCACTATACACAGTCTCACTATACACACTCTCACTATACACACTCTCACTATACACACTCTCACTATACACACTCTCACTATACACAGTCTCACTATACACAGTCTCACTATACACACTCTCACTATACACACTCTCACTATACACGGTCTCACTATACACACTCTCACTATACACAGTCTCACTATACACGGTCACACTATACTATATACAGAGTCTCACTATACACAGTCTCACTATACACAGTCTCACTATACACAGTCACACTATACTATATACAGAGTCTCACTATACACAGTCACACTATACACAGTCTCACTATACACAGTCTCACTATACACAGTCTCACTATACACGGTCTCACTATACACACTCTCACTATACACACTCTCACTATACACACTCTCACTATACACACTCTCACTATACACACTCTCACTATACACAGTCTCACTATACACACTCTCACTATACACACTCTCACTATACACAGTCTCACTATACACACTCTCACTATACACGGTCTCACTATACACACTCTCACTATACACAGTCTCACTATACATGGTCACACTATACTATATACAGAGTCTCACTATACACAGTCTCACTATACACAGTCACACTATACACAGTCTCACTATACACAGTCACACTATACTATATACAGAGTCTCACTATACACAGTCTCACTATACACAGTCACACTATACACAGTCTCACTATACACAGTCACACTATACACAGTCTCACTATACACAGTCACACTATACTATATACAGAGTCTCACTATACACAGTCTCACTATACACAGTCACACTATACACAGTCTCACTATACACAGTCACACTATACACAGTCTCACTATACACGGTCACACTATACTATATACAGAGTCTCACTATACACAGTCACACTATACTATATACAGAGTCTCACTATGCACAGTCTCACTATACACAGTCACACTATACACAGTCTCACTATACTATATACACAGTCTCACTATACACAGTCACACTATACACAGTCACACTATACTATATACACACTCTCACTATACACAGTCTCACTATACACAGTCTCACTATACACAGTCACACTATACACAGTCACACTATACACAGTCTCACTATACACAGTCACACTATACACAGTCTCACTATACTATATACACACTCTCACTATACACAGTCTCACTATACACAGTCTCACTATACACAGTCACACTATACACAGTCTCACTATACTATATACACACTCTCACTATACACAGTCTCACTATACACAGTCTCACTATACACACTCTCACTATACACAGTCTCACTATACACACTCTCACTATACACAGTCTCACTATACACACTCTCACTATACACACTCTCACTATACACAGTCTCACTATACACACTCTCACTATACACACTCTCACTATACACAGTCTCACTATACACACTCTCACTATACACACTCTCACTATACACACTCTCACTATACACAGTCTCACTATACTATATACACACTCTCACTATACACAGTCTCACTATACACAGTCTCACTATACACAGTCACACTATACACAGTCTCACTATACTATATACACACTCTCACTATACACAGTCTCACTATACACAGTCTCACTATACACACTCTCACTATACACAGTCTCACTATACACACTCTCACTATACACAGTCTCACTATACACAGTCTCACTATACACACTCTCACTATACACAGTCTCACTATACACAGTCTCACTATACACAGTCTCACTATACACACTCTCACTATACACAGTCTCACTATACACAGTCTCACTATACACACTCTCACTATACACACTCTCACTATACACACTCTCACTATACACACTCTCACTATACAGTCTCACTATACACACTCTCACTATACACAGTCTCACTATACACACTCTCACTATACACAGTCTCACTATACACAGTCTCACTATACACACTCTCACTATACACAGTCTCACTATACACAGTCACACTATACACGGTCTCACTATACACGGTCACACTATACACGGTCTCACTATACACGGTCACACTATACTATATACAGAGTCTCACTATACACAGTCTCACTATACACAGTCTCACTATACACAGTCTCACTATACACACTCTCACTATACACAGTCTCACTATACACAGTCTCACTATACACACTCTCACTATACACAGTCACACTATACACAGTCTCACTATACACACTCTCACTATACACAGTCTCACTATACACAGTCTCACTATACACACTCTCACTATACACGGTCTCACTATACACAGTCTCACTATACACAGTCTCACTATACACAGTCTCACTATACACAGTCTCACTATACACACTCTCACTATACACAGTCTCACTATACACACTCTCACTATACACAGTCTCACTATACACACTCTCACTATACACACTCTCACTATACACACTCTCACTATACACAGTCACACTATACACACTCTCACTATACACAGTCTCACTATACACACTCTCACTATACACAGTCACACTATACACAGTCACACTATACACAGTCTCACTATACACACTCTCACTATACACGGTCTCACTATACACAGTCTCACTATACACACTCTCACTATACACACTCTCACTATACACAGTCTCACTATACACACTCTCACTATACACAGTCTCACTATACACACTCTCACTATACACACTCTCACTATACACAGTCTCACTATACACAGTCTCACTATACACACTCTCACTATACACAGTCACACTATACACACTCTCACTATACACAGTCTCACTATACACACTCTCACTATACACAGTCACACTATACACAGTCACACTATACACAGTCTCACTATATACAGTCTCACTATACACACTCTCACTATACACACTCTCACTATACACAGTCTCACTATACACAGTCTCACTATACACACTCTCACTATACACACTCTCACTATACACAGTCTCACTATACTATATACACACTCTCACTATACACAGTCTCACTATACACAGTCTCACTATACACAGTCACACTATACACAGTCTCACTATACTATATACACACTCTCACTATACACAGTCTCACTATACACAGTCTCACTATACACACTCTCACTATACACACTCTCACTATACACACTCTCACTATACACAGTCTCACTATACACACTCTCACTATACACACTCTCACTATACACACTCTCACTATACACACTCTCACTATACACAGTCTCACTATACACAGTCTCACTATACACACTCTCACTATACACACTCTCACTATACACAGTCTCACTATACTATATACACACTCTCACTATACACAGTCTCACTATACACAGTCTCACTATACACAGTCACACTATACACAGTCTCACTATACTATATACACACTCTCACTATACACAGTCTCACTATACACAGTCTCACTATACACACTCTCACTATACACACTCTCACTATACACACTCTCACTATACACAGTCTCACTATACACACTCTCACTATACACAGTCTCACTATACACACTCTCACTATACACACTCTCACTATACACACTCTCACTATACACACTCTCACTATACACAGTCACACTATACACACTCTCACTATACACAGTCTCACTATACACACTCTCACTATACACAGTCACACTATACACAGTCACACTATACACAGTCTCACTATATACAGTCTCACTATACACACTCTCACTATACACACTCTCACTATACACAGTCTCACTATACACAGTCTCACTATACACACTCTCACTATACACAGTCTCACTATACTATATACACACTCTCACTATACACAGTCTCACTATACACAGTCTCACTATACACAGTCACACTATACACAGTCTCACTATACTATATACACACTCTCACTATACACAGTCTCACTATACACAGTCTCACTATACACACTCTCACTATACACAGTCTCACTATACACAGTCTCACTATACACACTCTCACTATACACAGTCTCACTATACACAGTCTCACTATACACAGTCTCACTATACACAGTCTCACTATACACACTCTCACTATACACAGTCTCACTATACACACTCTCACTATACAGTCTCACTATACACACTCTCACTATACACACTCTCACTATACACAGTCTCACTATACACAGTCTCACTATACACAGTCTCACTATACACAGTCACACTATACACAGTCTCACTATACACACTCTCACTATACACAGTCTCACTATACACAGTCACACTATACTATACACAGAGTCTCACTATACACAGTCTCACTATACACAGTCACACTATACACGGTCTCACTATACACGGTCACACTATACACGGTCTCACTATACACGGTCACACTATACTATATACAGAGTCTCACTATACACAGTCTCACTATACACAGTCTCACTATACACAGTCTCACTATACACACTCTCACTATACACAGTCTCACTATACACAGTCTCACTATACACACTCTCACTATACACAGTCACACTATACACAGTCTCACTATACACACTCTCACTATACACAGTCTCACTATACACAGTCTCACTATACACACTCTCACTATACACGGTCTCACTATACACAGTCACACTATACACAGTCTCACTATACACAGTCTCACTATACACAGTCTCACTATACACATTCTCACTATACACAGTCTCACTATACACACTCTCACTATACACAGTCTCACTATACACACTCTCACTATACACAGTCTCACTATACACAGTCTCACTATACACACTCTCACTATACACACTCTCACTATACACAGTCACACTATACACACTCTCACTATACACACTCTCACTATACACAGTCACACTATACACAGTCACACTATACACAGTCTCACTATACACACTCTCACTATACACGGTCTCACTATACACAGTCTCACTATACACACTCTCACTATACACACTCTCACTATACACACTCTCACTATACACACTCTCACTATACACAGTCTCACTATACACAGTCTCACTATACACACTCTCACTATACACACTCTCACTATACACAGTCTCACTATACACACTCTCACTATACACAGTCTCACTATACACACTCTCACTATACACACTCTCACTATACACAGTCTCACTATACACACTCTCACTATACACACTCTCACTATACACACTCTCACTATACACACTCTCACTATACACAGTCACACTATACACACTCTCACTATACACAGTCTCACTATACACACTCTCACTATACACAGTCACACTATACACAGTCACACTATACACAGTCTCACTATATACAGTCTCACTATACACACTCTCACTATACACAGTCTCACTATACACAGTCTCACTATACACAGTCTCACTATACACAGTCTCACTATACACACTCTCACTATACACAGTCTCACTATACACAGTCTCACTATACACACTCTCACTATACACAGTCTCACTATACACACTCTCACTATACACACTCTCACTATACACAGTCTCACTATACACACTCTCACTATACACACTCTCACTATACACAGTCTCACTATACACACTCTCACTATACACACTCTTACTATACACAGTCACACTATACACACTCTCACTATACACAGTCACACTATACACACTCTCACTATACACAGTCTCACTATACACACTCTCACTATACACAGTCTCACTATACACAGTCTCACTATACACACTCTCACTATACACAGTCTCACTATACACAGTCTCACTATACACACTCTCACTATACACACTCTCACTATACACAGTCTCACTATACACACTCTCACTATACACACTCTCACTATACACACTCTCACTATACACAGTCTCACTATACACAGTCTCACTATACACAGTCTCACTATACACACTCTCACTATACACACTCTCACTATACACAGTCTCACTATACACACTCTCACTATACACGGTCACACTATACACAGTCTCACTATATACAGTCTCACTATACACAGTCTCACTATACACAGTCTCACTATACACACTCTCACTATACACAGTCTCACTATACACACTCTCACTATACACACTCTCACTATACACACTCTCACTATACACAGTCTCACTATACACAGTCTCACTACTCCCTATATCGCGCTGTGACCGAGGGAGAGTCGCGTCACGAGATAACAGTGAGGAAAGGCTGATATAATACACCAGTGTTATCTAAACTCAACCCTCGACTCGTGATTGGTTGTTTACACGAGGCCCCGCCTTTAGCTGCTTCCCTATTGGGCGAACGAGGGCTGCGAGTGCTGGAGCTGTCAGTGTTGGGAACCTGCCCTGGGGACTTTACAGCTGGGATCCGGACACCGGACTTTACTTTCAGCCCGCAGAGGAGCGGTCACTCCCGCTGGTTACTTTACAGCCGGGGCCGGTGAGAGCTGTCACTCCCGGGGTCCCTGTAATCCCCGCTCCCGGGAAACTTCACCTGAGCACTAAAGTCCCGCAGCAGGAAACGGTGAGTACCTCACCCCTCCCCCTTACAGCTCACCTAGGTCTGTTCCTTTTACAGCTCCCCTGGGTCTGTCCCTCTCCCCTGGGTCTGTCCCTCTCCCCTGGGTCTGTCCCTCTCCCCTGGGTCTGTCCCTCTCACCTGGGTCTGTCCCTCTCCCCTGGGTCTGTCTCTCTCCCCTGGGTCTGTCCCTCTCACCTGGGTCTGTCCCTCTCCCCTGGGTCTGTCCCTCTCACCTGGGTCTGTCCCTCTCCCCTGGGTCTGTCTCTCTCCCCTGGGTCTGTCCCTCTCCCCTGGGTCTGTCTCTCTCCCCTGGGTCTGTCCCTCTCCCCTGGGTCTGTCCCTCTCACCTGGGTCTGTCCCTCTCCCCTGGGTCTGTCCCTCTCCCCTGGGTCTGTCCCTCTCCCCTGGGTCTGTCCCTCTCACCTGGGTCTGTCCCTCTCCCCTGGGTCTGTCCCTCTCCCCTGGGTCTGTCTCTCTCCCCTGGGTCTGTCCCTCTCCCCTGGGTCTGTCCCTCTCCCCTGGGTCTGTCCCTCTCCCCCTGGGTCTGTCCCTCTCCCCTGGGTCTGTCCCTCTCCCCTGGGTCTGTCCCTCTCCCCTGGGTCTGTCCCTCTCCCCTGGGTCTGTCCCTCTCCCCTGGGTCTGTCCCTCTCCCCTGGGTCTGTCTCTCTCCCCTGGGTCTGTCCCTCTCCCCTGGGTCTGTCCCTCTCCCCTGGGTCTGTCTCTCTCCCCTGGGTCTGTCCCTCTCCCCTGGGTCTGTCCCTCTCACCTAGGTCTGTCCCTCTCACCTAGGTCTGTCCCTCTCCCCTAGGTCTGTCCCTCTCCCCTAGGTCTGTCCCTCTCCCCTAGGTCTGTCCCTCTCCCCTAGGTCTGTCCCTCTCCCCTGGGTCTGTTCCTTTTACAGCTCCCCTGGGTCTGTCCCTCTCCCCTGGGTCTGTCCCTCTCACCTGGGTCTGTCCCTCTCACCTGGGTCTGTCCCTCTCACCTGGGTCTGTCCCTCTCCCCTGGGTCTGTCCCTCTCACCTGGGTCTGTCCCTCTCACCTGGGTCTGTCCCTCTCACCTAGGTCTGTCCCTCTCCCCTAGGTCTGTCCCTCTCCCCTGGGTCTGTCCCTCTCACCTAGGTCTGTTCCTTTTACAGCTCCCCTGGGTCTGTCCCTCTCCCCTGGGTCTGTCCCTCTCCCCTGGGTCTGTCCCTCTCCCCTGGGTCTGTCCCTCTCCCCTGGGTCTGTCCCTCTCACCTGGGTCTGTCCCTCTCACCTAGGTCTGTCCCTCTCCCCTAGGTCTGTCCCTCTCCCCTGGGTCTGTCCCTCTCCCCTGGGTCTGTCCCTCTCCCCTGGGTCTGTCCCTCTCCCCTGGGTCTGTCCCTCTCACCTGGGTCTGTCCCTCTCACCTGGGTCTGTCCCTCTCCCCTGGGTCTGTCCCTCTCCCCTGGGTCTGTCCCTCTCACCTGGGTCTGTCCCTCTCACCTGGGTCTGTCCCTCTCACCTGGGTCTGTCCCTCTCACCTGGGTCTGTTCCTCTCACAGCTCACCTGGGTCTGTCTTTTAGCTTTATGCACACTGAGACAGCAGCCTGACAGCTTTATGCACACTGAGACACAGCAGCCTGACAACTTTATGCACACTGAGAGACAGCAGCCTGACAGCTTTATGCACACTGAGACAGCAGCCTGATGGCTTTATGCACACTGAGAGACAGCAGCCTGACAGCTTTATGCACACTGAGACAGCAGCCTGACAGCTTTATGCACACTGAGACAGCAGCCTGACGGCTTTATGCACACTGAGAGACAGCAGCCTGACAGCTTTATGCACACTGAGAGACAGCAGCCTGACAGCTTTATGCACACTGAGACAGCAGCCTGACGGCTTTATGCACACTGAGAGACAGCAGCCTGACAGCTTTATGCACACTGAGAGACAGCAGCCTGACAGCTTTATGCACACTGAGACAGCAGCCTGATGGCTTTATGCACACTGAGAGACAGCAGCCTGACAGCTTTATGCACACTGAGACAGCAGCCTGACAGCTTTATGCACACTGAGACAGCAGCCTGACAGCTTTATGCACACTGAGACAGCAGCCTGACAGCTTTATGCACACTGAGACAGCAGCCTGACAGCTTTATACACACTGAGAGACAGCAGCCTGACAGCTTTATGCACACTGAGAGACAGCAGCCTGACAGCTTTATGCACACTGAGAGACAGCAGCCTGACAGCTTTATGCACACAGAGAGACAGCAGCCTGACAGCTTTATGCACACAGAGAGACAGCAGCCTGACAGTTTTATGCACACTGAGACAGCAGCCTGGCAGCTTTATGCACACTGAGAGACAGCAGCCTGACAGCTTTATGCACACTGAGACAGCAGCCTGACAGCTATATGCACACTGAGACAGCAGCCTGACAGCTTTATGCACACTGAGAGACAGCAGCCTGACAGCTTTATGCACACTGAGAGACAGCAGCCTGACAGCTTTATGCACACTGAGACAGCAGCCTGACAGCTTTATGTACACTGAGACAGCAGCCTGACAGCTTTATGCACACAGAGAGACAGCAGCCTGACAGCTTTATGCACACTGAGACAGCAGCCTGACAGCTTTATGCACACTGAGACAGCAGCCTGACAGCTTTATACACACAGAGAGACAGCAGCCTGACAGCTTTATGCACACTGAGAGACAGCAGCCTGACAGCTTTATGCACACTGAGAGACAGCAGCCTGACAGCTTTATGCACACTGAGAGACAGCAGCCTGACAGCTTTATGCACACAGAGAGACAGCAGCCTGGCAGCTTTATGCACACAGAGAGACAGCAGCCTGACGGCTTTATGCACACTGAGACAGCAGCCTGGCAGCTTTATGCACACTGAGAGACAGCAGCCTGGCAGCTTTATGCACACTGAGACAGCAGCCTGGCAGCTTTATGCACACTGAGACAGCAGCCTGACAGCTTTATGCACACTGAGACAGCAGCCTGACAGCTTTATGCACACAGAGAGACAGCAGCCTGACAGCTTTATGCACACTGAGACAGCAGCCTGGCAGCTTTATGCACACTGAGAGACAGCAGCCTGACAGCTTTATGCACACTGAGACAGCAGCCTGGCAGCTTTATGCACACAGAGAGACAGCAGCCTGGCAGCTTTATGCACACAGAGAGACAGCAGCCTGACGGCTTTATACACAGAGAGACGACAGCCTGACGGCTTTATGCACACAGAGAGACAGCAGCCTGACAGCTTTATACACAGAGAGACAGCAGCCTGACAGCTTTATGCACACAGAGAGACAGCAGCCTGACAACTTTATACACAGAGAGACAGCAGCCTGGCAGCTTTATGCACACAGAGAGACAGCAGCCTGGCAGCTTTATGCACACAGAGAGACAGCAGCCTGACAGCTTTATACACAGAGAGACGACAGCCTGACGGCTTTATACACAGAGAGACAGCTTTATAAAGAGAGAGACAGCAGCTAGATAGCCTTATAAAGAGAGACATATTGCTTTATGCACACAGAGAGAGAGCAGTGTAATAGTACTATCAGGGATGGTATAGCTATTGGAGGGAGTTGACATTGTTTGTATCAAGATAACTGTTAACTGGTGTATAATTCACTCATTGGTGTGCTTTCTTCCTTTGGTTTATACTCTTAAAGGGACAGTCTACTTGAAAATGTTTATTGCTTAAAAAGATAGATAATCCCTTTTATTACCCATTCCCCAGTTTTGCATAACCAATACTGTTATATTATTACACTTTTTACCTCTGTTATTACCTTGTATCTAAGCCTCTGCAGACGGCCCCCTTATTTCAGATATTTTGACAGACTTGTATCTTAGCTAAGCTTATCAGTGCTGACTGATAAATAACTCCACAGGAGTGAGCACAGTGTTATCTATATGGCACATATGAACTAGCGCTGCCTAGCAGTGGAAAAACGGTCAAAGTGCACTGAGATAAGAGGTGACCTTTAAGGGCTTAGAAATTAGCATATGAGAATACCTAGGTTTAGCTTTCAACAAAGAATACCATGAGAACAATGCAAATTTGATGATAAAAGTAAATTGGAAAGTTACATTCCCTATCTGAATCATGAACGTTTAATTTTGAATGCTCCTTTAAATAGTTCACAATTAGTGATGTCGCGAACCTAAAATTTTGCGTTCGCGAACGGCGAACGCGAACTCCCACAAATGTTCACGAACCGGGCGAAACGCCATAGACTTCAATAGGCAGGCGAATTTTAAAACCCACAGGGACTCTTTCTGGCCACAATAGTGATGGAAAAGTTGTTTCAAGGGGACTAATACCTGGACTGTAGCATGCCGGAGGGGGATCCATGGCAAAACTCCTATGGAAAATTACATAGTTGATGCAGAGTCTGGTTTTAATCCATAAAGGGCATAAATCGCCTAACATTCCTAAATTGTTTGGAATAACGTGCTTTAAAACATCAGGTATGATGTTGTATCGATCAGGTAGTGTAAGGGTTACGCCCGCTTCACAGTGACAGACCAAACTCCCCGTTTAACGCACCGCACTGCATTTTTTTTTTCGATTAGTGGTACTATGCGTGCAAGTTACTGTAACAACACATATGAGTGGCACTGCTATTTCTGAACAAAGGGGATCCCATAGAAGCATTTACAACCATTTGTGCCATAATTGCACAAGCTGTTTGTAAATAATTTCAGTGAGAAACCTAAAGTTTGTGAAAAAGTTGACTATTTTTTTTTTATTTGATCGCATTTGGCGGTGAAATGGTGGCATGAAATATACCAAAATGGGCCTAGATCAATACTTGGGGTTGTCTACTACACTACACTACACTACACTAAAGCTAAAATTAACCCTACAAGCTCCCTAATTAACCCCTGTACTGCTGAGCATAATACACGTGTTGGTGCGCAGCTGCATTTAGCGGCCTTCTAATTACCAAAAAGCAATGCCAAAGCCATATATGTCTGCTATTTCTGAAAAAAGGGGATCCCAGAGAAACATTTACAACCATTTGTGCCATAATTGCACAAAATGTTTGTAAATGATTTCAGTGAGAAACCTAAAATTTTGAAAAATGCAAAGTTTTTTTTTTTTATTTGATCGCATTTGGCGGTGAAATGGTGGCATGAAATATACCAAGATGGGCCTAGATCAATACTTTGGGTTGTCTACTACACTACACTAAAGCTAAAATTACCCCAAAAAGCTCCCTACATGCTCCCTAATTCACCCCTTCACTGCTGGACATAATACACGTGTGGTGCGCAGTGGCATTTAGCGGCTTTCTAATTATCAAAAAGCAACGTCAAAGCCATATATGTCTGCTATTTCTGAACAAAGGGGATCCCATAGAAGCATTTACAACCATTTATGCCATAATTGCACAAGCTATTTGTAAATAATTTCAGTGAGAAACCTAAAGTTTGTGAAAAAGTGAACAATTTTTTTTTATTTGATCGCATTTGGTGGTGAAATGGTGACATGAAATATACCAAAATGGGCCTAGATCAATACTTTGGGATGTCTTCTAAAAAAAATATATATACATGTCAAGGGATATTCAGTTCAGGGATTCCTGACAGATATCAGGGTTCCAATGTAACTAGCGCTAATTTTGAAAAAAAAAAATGGTTTGGAAATAGCAAAGTGCTACTTGTACTTATTGACCTATAACTTGCAAAGAACATGTAAACATTGGGTATTTCTAAACTCAGGACAAAATTTATAAACTGTTTAGCATGGGTGTTTTTTGGTGGTTGTAGATGAGTAACAGATTTTGGGGGTGAAAGTTAGAAAAAGTGTGTTTTTTTTTCATTTTTTACTCATATTTTATAAAAAAAATTTATAGTAAATTATAGGATATGATAAAAATAATGGTATCTTTAGAAAGTCCATTTAATGGCGAGAAAAACGGTATATAATATGTGTGGGTACAGTAAATGAGTAAGAGGAGAATTACAGCTAAACACAAACACCGCAGAAATGTAAAAATAGCCCTGGTCCCAAACGGACAGAAAATGGAAAAGTGCTGTGGTCATTTGGTCATTAAGGGGTTAATGTACACTACTGTTACACCAGATATGAGTTGCACTGGGGTGACACTGTGCCCTGACAGGCCCTGAAACGCACATGTGTGAAGGAAACTGACTGCTATTATTTCACAGTCAAAAAAGTGTTGTTTTTTTTAAATGTACACTACTGTTACACCAGATATGAGTTGCACTGGGGTGACACTGTGCCCTGGCAGGTACTGAAACGCACACGTGTGAAGGAAACTGACTGCTATTATTTCACAGTCAAAAAAGTGTTTTTTTTTATATGTACACTACTGTTACACCAGATATGAGTGGTGGCACTGGGCAAGTGGGCACAGTATATGCTGTGAGCCTGACACAGGCAGGCAACTGCAATTAGATTACACAGGAAAAATAAAAAAAAGCAGACTGATGTTCTAGCCCTAAAAAGGGCTTTTTGGGGTGCTGTCCTTACAGCAGAGATCAGATGAGTCCTTCAGGACTGTAGTGGACACTGAATACACTAACCTAGCAATCGATTTCCCTATTAAATCAGCAGCAGCTACACTGTCCGTCCTCTCACTAAGAATGCAGGCTCCGAATGAATCTAAAATGGATGCTGTCCAGGAGGTGGGAGGGTCTGGGAGGGAGGGTCTGCTGCTGATTGGCTGGAATGTGTCTGCTGACTGTGAGGTACAGGGTTAAAGTTTACTCAATGATGACGAATAGGGGGCGGATCGAACATCACATATGTTCGCCCGCCGCGGCGAATGCGAACATGCTATGTTTGCCGGGAATTATTCGCCGGCAAACTATTTGCAACATCACTATTCACAATATTTCACGTTCTAGAAAACTAAACAGAAGAAA
This sequence comes from Bombina bombina, assembly GCF_027579735.1. Taxonomy (NCBI): domain Eukaryota; kingdom Metazoa; phylum Chordata; class Amphibia; order Anura; family Bombinatoridae; genus Bombina; species Bombina bombina. The sequence continues at coordinate 36,556,969 of NC_069501.1, forward strand.
AAGAAGTGTTCATTAAAACCACAGCCAATTGTTCCCTAGACTATGCCTATTCAAACTTTTATTTATGTATTTTTTTTATCTCTGTACTTAAAGGCAAATCCTTATTTACTGACATTTTGAAATTAGTTCACAGTTTCAAAGAGGAACGCAGCTAATTCAATAATAGGATAAGCTTAATGCAGATCTAGACAAAATGATTCTAAATCTAGGAACCATTTAAACAATTTAGTAGCCAGATATTGCTGAGGGACCACATCAGATTGAATTTGAATAGATCACAGACCTTCACCAGTGACAGCAGGCGTTTAGCATGCACATGCCACAAGTAAAGATGCAGACTGGCGCCCAATCACCTGTGACCGTTAACTTGCTCAGTATGCTGGGAAATGTAGTTACCATGTGCAGCCAAAAGCAGAGCTCAACAAACCCGGGAACTAGGAAACCATTGGCTCCTAGATTGTTACCACTGGCTAATAACTTATTGGGTCATTTTCTTACTAGCTTCTAAATTTTAAACAGGTTTGTCTCTGGCCTAGATGAGATGGATAGGTTGCGGCACCATTGGAACAAAATTGAACTGAGTAGTATGGTGAGGCTGAGGCACCAGGGACAAATGTAAAGGTGTACAAGAAAAGGGGGTTAACAATGGCACTACTACTGGCAAGACCCCACTTAGTTCGAATGTTAATATAGTGAAAATTGAATATAAATTGAATATATTGTTGTTTCAATTTTTACACTCTATCATTTAAATTGATCTCAGGGGGTAGGTGCTTGTGCATAAGTTAAACTGTACTAAAAGATAGTGGTACTAGAGTTGTTCCACTGGAAAGTATGCACGTTTAGCACTCTGATGCCTAGACTGAGTCTAGCAGGCCCATTTATCAAAGGGCTTGCGGACCTGATCCGACACTGCAGATCAGGTCCGCAAGACCTCGCTAAATGCGGAGAGCAATACGCTCTCCGCATTTAACATTGCACCAGCAGCTCACAAGAGCTACTGGTGCAACGCCGCCCCCTGCTGACTCACGGTCAATCGGCCGCCAGCAGGGAGGTGTCAATCAACCCGATCGTATTCGATTGGGTTGATTTCCGGCGATTCCTGTCCGCCTGCTCAGAGCAGGCGGACAGGGTTATGGAGCAGCTGTCTTTGTGACCGCTGCTTCATAAGTTGTGTTTCTGGCGAGTCTGAAGACTCGCCAGCAACACGGCCCTTCAAGCTCTGTACGGAGCTTGATAAATGGGCCTGTCTGCATCCGAGTGCTAAACGTGCATACTTTCCAGTGGAACAACTCTAGTTCCACTATCTTTTAATACAAATGTAAAGGTGCCAAGGCAAAACTGAACCTTGACCTAAAGGCAGGGTCAAGTCGAGCAGGAACACATGGGAACGGAGATCCTGCACTATTTTTGCAGGAGGAACTAAGTTCCCCTGGACAGAGAACAGAAATGCTTCAGTAAACACTGCTGCTGCTGGTGGGAGGGGCTGGAGCACAGTCTGGTTAGAGGGATAGTGAGATCCTCTAGCAATGGGCAGTAACACTTCCTAACATACACTAAATGCAATCCTGTCATTGGTCCTGCTGTGTGATCACCCCACACTTTGTGGAACACATGGTGCTTACATTTCTGTGTGGATTGCTCTGGGGTTATTTAGCTCCCCTCAGCAGAAACAGGACTATTGCACCATAAGTGGGTGAGACTCTGTGACAGAGGAGGATTCTCAGGCCCAAAGGCAACCATTCAACCTTTCATTGGATTTAATTAGCTTTCATTAACCAAAGTGTATAGATTATATACCTATAAATGCAGTGTGTGTGTGCAAGTGTGTATAAAACAATATATCTTGTGAGGGAGGTGGAAGTCATGGTGAGTTCCTACACTTTTTTTTTTCTAGGACTTGACCCCTCAATACATTTTGCACTGTGCAGCTGATATAATAAATTATTGGGGACAAGAGGAAAACTGTCACTTTAAATGTCTGACAGGTCTTGCGCAGGTTATATAATATGATGCTACCATCATTCATGTACAACCAGCTGCTGAGTATTACTATTCTAATGTAGTATGATGTCTGCAGTGATTCTGTGCTTGTGATTTCAGAATTGATATATTGTGTGCAAAAGTTTTGAATCTTCCACATGGAAGTTTAATATCTATGTTGAAAATAGTTTTCTGCCTGAAAAATATTAATGAGAAGACTTACTGCTAATAATGCTCACTTCATCGTTCTTGGTGTTTTTCTGATAGTATTAGACACATGCAGGGCCGGATTTACATTTCAGGTGCCTGTAGGCACAAAAACCTGAAGTGCCCCCCCCCCCCCCCAAAAAAAAAAAGTGGAAAAAAATGAGGACTTTTTTTTTTTATTATTATTTAGGACAACTAAAAATAAATATTAGATGTAAAATTACATTTTCCCTTTTATGGAGATACACAAATACACACACCAATTGCAATATTTGTTGTAATGGAAGCTGCACCAAAAATCAATATTCACTTGACTCAAATGGCCATACAATTTCTATTATGTATAACATAAACAAATCATGTTAAACTTTTAATGCTAAATATTCAAAAGAAAACCCTATTTAAAGGGACATAAAATGTGACAGTTTGCTAGGGCATTTTATTATTGCACTAGTGCTTGCACAGAAGTGTGTTAGCCTCTTGCAAAAGAGTTAAACACATAGTCAATGTTAGTTCTGAGACAGCAATACACATCTGTGCAGACCCAAATGGGCTCATAGCACATGTTTACTTACAAGCCATTAGTTTATTGCTTTTCTGGAGATGACTTTGACTATGTGCTTAACATTTTGTTGGAGTTAAACACAGTTTTGTGTAAACAATAGCAATATTAAAACTAGCAGCATGCAAGCTCATCAACAACCTTTGCAGCCAGTGGAAGAAAATATAAAATGTAGGTCTTTTTTCCACTACATGAAAAAAATCTTGTGAACTCTGATATTTTTAGTACAAATACACACAGATGTTACATTTATTTTGTTCTGAAATATAAATATAATATGATGTTGCTCTTAAAGGGTCAGTAAATTCAGACGTTGTAAAAGCTAACACTAACCTCCTCTATATCCTTACATTAGAACCACATTGTTCATTTTGAAAAAAAAAAAAAAATCTAACATGTTTTATGAACTAATAATTATAGCAGCCTAACTGTTACTCGACGTCCGTTCTCCAACCCCTCCACGGCATCTCCAATGTGGGCGGTATAGACTGACTCTGTACTTCGCACATGCAAATAATGTGATGCCCACATTATCGCTTGCAGTGAACTTATGATTTTGGGCATGTGCATAGGAATAGAGGAAACTAGAAGCAGATGATGTCATTGTGCGCGCGTTCGCATAGTAGGTACATAGCGCGACAGATATCACCACTATAGGTTAATTGCTAATTCTTGAAATATATGAAAAAAAAGCTGCGGTCATGGAGGGGAACAGTGAATACACAAGGGGTAAAAGTTTGACGATAAAATATATAGGATAAATTCTTTTGTTTTACACTTTGATGAATGAAACTTATGTTAAATACATGTTGCACATGTAATTTTGACGGTTCAATTTCAGAGTATACTGTCCCTTTAAAGGTAAACATGGAATGTTGTAGATTATATGTAATCCAGGGGTCAACAAATGTGTTTTAAATTAGAAATTAGAAATTTAATTTACCACAAAACACAAACATACCACACTTGATAAAATAACAGATTAACAATTTTTAATGTGATGTGTGTGTATGTGTGTGTGTATATATATATATATATATATATATATATATATATATATATATATATATATATATATATACACACATACATATACATACATACAAAAACAAATATGCCATGTGAGTGGTTTACACACATACACATTTTACAGCCTTACAGTCTACAAACTTTGTTGTCAAAGTGCCCTAAAGGCTGTAAATCAGCAGCTTGTACCTCCACACCTCCAATGCCTTTATAGAACAAAAACATTAATCCTGAAGCAGAATTTCACTCCCTGGCTATCAAAATGCACTACAGCACATAACAAGTGAATACACTGCAACTCTCTCTGGTAGCCAAGGGGTTAAAGTGCTCTGCTTGTTATGTTGTCATTCTAGGCAGCATTAGAAGCCTTGTACAGTCCTAACCTGTTGTTCTGATTCTGAAGCTTTCATTCCTCAACAAAAGTATCTGCTACACATCAGCATGGAGCTTGGCTGTGTGAGGCAACAGAAGTACAGAAAATAAAAGTGAAACTAAACATGCCTGGCTAAAATGGGAGGGGTTTAGTTTTAATCTTTGCCCTTCTCTCCTTCATGGCTCCCTCAACTGCTGTAACATATTCCCAATGAAACACTCGACTCTGTAAGCACCTGGCAGCACAATTCTTACTAAAATTAATGCCCTCACAAAAATTTTTTTTTTTTTTACTTACAGGCAGGCGCCCCTCACTGCAAGGCGCCTGTAGGCACATGCCTACTGTGCCTAATGGGAAATCCGGCCCTGGACACATGAACAAAGGTCTGTGCTGTTACCCTTGGGTTCGTGCTGTTACAGCGATTTTTGCAGGATTCCCAATCCTAGGGAGAGTAGCAACAGCCCTGAATTTTCCCTATTTATAGGCAATTGTCTAACCATGGATTGATGAACACCCAGGTCTTTAGCAATGTTTTTGTAACTTTTTACAGATTTGTGCACCCCAATTATGCGTCTTCTAAGGTCCTGTCAACGTTGTTAACCCTTTCGTGCCGGGGTTAAGTGTCTATCTCGGAACAACTGTTCCGATGTAAACAAATTGAAATCTCGCAATTGTGCACGTGATCACGAGATTTCAATGATGGGATCGCGTCAGGGGGGCGTCCCTATGATGGTAGGTACGCCCTCCAGACCACAATCCCATCAGGCAAGCGCCACTGGCTTCAGGAAAGCCAAGCTGTTAGGACGTTGTATTCCGTCCTTCGGCGCTAAAGCCCAGCAACATTTGGACGGAATACAATGTCCTAACGGCGTTAAAATGTTAAGATAGTGGTATAGTTCACAGTAACATTACTCAGGCTTTGTGTGCGCCTTTATTTAAAGGGCAGGGCACCTGTGCAACACACACTTCCAATCTCATCTCCTTAATTAAAGAACCATTAAATTCAGTAAAATTACATACTTAACAAGTGCATAATAAAAATACAATACAATAGCACTTGCTCTGAATTTCAAATAAGCAGTATTATTATTATTATTATTATTATTATTATCGGTTATTTGTAGAGCGCCAACAGGTAGATTTTTATTGATTTTATCCCTCTATTTAACAGCCCCCTGTATCATGACAGGCATCTGCCAATCACAGACTAGTATACGTTAGGAACTTGTGCACATGCTGAGTATGAGCTATTGCCTCAGAAAGTGTGCAGATAAAAACACTGGGCAAAATTTGAGAATAAAATTGTAAAGTTTCTTAAAACTGCTTCTGTGTCTGAATCCTGTAAGTTTAGTTTTTTACTTTAGTGTCTGTTTTAAACACCTGACTTCAGAGCTTTTGGAGAAGTTGCGTACAGAGAGGTTCACTTACTTTTTGTAGTAAATTTGTTTATAGAAGTATATTGGAAACTTTTTGAAAATTCTACTCTCTATCTGAATTAAAGAAATGTATTTTATATCCCTATAAAGCTATTGCAGGAATAAAAGGGCTGGGCTCTCTATCACTCCCCCCCCCCACATTAGGAAGTTAATTTCTTGTAATTCCTCTTGTTTACATAGATTTTCTGTAATTACTACAGAATTGAAACTCCCATCTAAACTGAAAATGTCAACATGCAACATCAATTATTTCAAATGACAAAGTAAAAGGTAAAGGAGTTATTTGAAAACAACTTAATATGCTCCATTAATTAAAATGGATCATTGGAAAACATTAAAGGGGAGAACAATTTACAGCACACTGCCCCTTTAAATAGTCGAGTCATGACTACAGTGTACTGCATCTGTATTTATTGGGCTCTTAAGAACTTAGAGTAATTGAGATAATAGGAGATTATTAAAACAAAAGGTTACAGCTTAAAAGTGAAATGTACAGTTTGTTGTTGAGGGTATAGGTTGGAAGAAGTGAACCTTTCTAAAACCTAGATGCCCAAATTGGCAATCATTTTCTAAAAAAATCTAAGTTGTCATGTTTGTATTTAAACGGACAAAAGAAATCAGATACAGAAGTAAATGTCTGTAACCACTTCGCTGCAACACATTCCATAGTGGTTAAGGTTATTAACATCAACATATACCGTCTTTTCTCCAGGATCTGTTTAGGGCTAGATTAGAAAGCGATATTTGCGTTCAACTTAGCAATACCAGCGCAAGCAAATGTGTGCTGGTATTACAAGTTAGGTACAATGCGAACGCAACTTCACATTGCACGGAAGCATTGCACTCATGAGAGCGTGCTTCCATAGGCTCCAATGGGAGCCTCGTTTTCATCCCGTGAGACTCGACATAAGAACTAGCGCAGCAAAGGAGGTAAGTCGTGCAACGATGGGCAGCAAATATTTGTGTATATGCTTATATTTATGTGTTTATATGTGTATATACTTATGGGCAGCAAATATATATGTATATGCTTATATTTATGTGTTTATATGTGTATATACTTATGGGCAGCAAATATATATGTATATGCTTATATTTATGTGTTTATATGTGTATATACTTATGGGCAGTATATATATATATATATATACTTATATTTATGTGTTTTATATGTGTGTGTATGTATATATGTATGTATGTGTGTGTGTGTATATATATATATATATATATATATAATTTACAGGGAACACACATTCCCCATAGACTGCAATTTTTTCCGACTTCCGCCAACTTTAGCCCCCAAAAACTGCTTAGTACACTTGTTTTTTACTAAGAAAATGTATCTTTTTTTGTTTTGACTAATCTTTAAAATATAATGGGACTTTCATTCATCAATTTATATTTAATAATTATTAGTTTAAAATTATAAAAAAAATTCCGCCATTCCTCCGTCTGGCTCTTTTACTCAAATTTTTTTTTTATGTCACGTTTTCAAATCAGCCAATTAAAATGTGGGCCAGCAGGGGCCTTTTGAAGACAGCCACACACCCTTTCATCGTATAGCAATTAATAAAATGCAAAGTAAGTGAACAGAAAAAATATATAAATTAAATCATTATTTGGTGTGACCACCTTTTGCCTTCAAAAGACCATCAATTCTCCTAGGTGCACTTGCACACAGTTTTTTAAGGAACTCGGTAAGTAGGTTGTTCCAAACATCTTGGAGAACCAACCACAGCTCTTCTGTGGATTTAGGCAGCTTCTGTTGCTTCTGTCTCTTCATGTAATCATAGACAGATTCGATGAAGTTGAGATCAGGGCTCTGTGGGGGCCATACCATCACTTCCAATAGTTCTTAATGACTTTGACTGTATGATTGGGGTCATTCTCATGTTATGCTGCAGAATACATTTGGGGCCAATCAGCTTCTTCCCTGATAGTATTGCATGATGGATAAGTTTCTTCCTGTACAGCTCAGCACTAAGAAGACCGTTAATTCTGACCAAATCCCCAATTTCAAACTTGCAAGGAACCTCCACCATGCTTCACTGTTGCTTGTAGACCATCATTCTTGCACCACTCTCCAGCCCTTTGGCAAACTGACTTCTACTATAGCCAGATACTTCAAATTTTGACTCAACAGTCCAGAGCACTTGCTGCCATTTTTCTGCACCCCAGTTTCTATGTTTTCATACATAGTTGAGTCGCTTGGCCTTGTTTCCATGTTGTAGATGAGGCTTTTTGGCCGTAAGTTTTCTATGAAAACTACTTCTAACCAGACTTCTCTGGACAGTAGATGAATGTACCAGGGTCCCACTGGTTTCTAGCAGTTTTGAGCTGATGCCACCGCTGAACATCTTCTGATTGTTAAGGGAAGTAAGCATGATATGTTTCATCTGCTGCACTAAGTTTCCTTGGTCAACCGCCGTGTCTACAGTCCAATAGGATTTCAGTAGCTCTCATCCTATTGGCTGATTTGAAAATAACCGCCAATAGGAATGCAAGGTACCCCATTTTTAAACGGTACCTTGCATTCAAGCTTCAGTGTACGGTGGTGATCGTATGAAGAGGATCCTCCACGCTGGATGTCCATGCCACCGGCAACGATGCTCCGCTCCTCCACAGCTCTGCCCCACTAGAATGAAGATAGAAGATGCCCCCGCGATGGATGAAGATCTCGCCACCTGGGTGAAGACTTCTCGCCGCCTGGATGAAGATGGATGTCCGGACTTCAGAGTAGATTTCCTGGGGTTAGTGTTTGGTTTTTAGTTAAGTATTTTTGGGTGTTTTTTTTTTTTTTTTAATATTTAGGGCTTTGTGCACAAAAGAGCTAAATGTCCTTTTAAAGGGACACTGAACCCAAATGTTTTCTTTCGTGATTCAGATAGGGCATGCAACTTTCTAATTTACTTTTATTATCAAATTTTCTTCATTCTCTTGGTATGTTTATTTGAAAGAAGAATGTAAGTTAAAATGCCGGCCATTTTTGGTGAACAACCTGTGTTGTCCTTGCTGATTGGACAGCACCAATAAACAAGTGCTGTCCATGGTCTGAACCAAAAATGTGCTGGCTCCTTTGCTTAGATGCCTTCTTTTTCAAATAAAGATAGCAAGAGAACGAAGAAGCATTTATAATAGAAGTAAATTAGAAAGTTGCTTAAAATTGCATGCTCTATCTGAATCATGAAAGAAAAAAATTGGGTTCAGTGGGTAGCTTAGGGTTTTTATTTTAGGTAGTGGGTTGGGTGGGGGGGGGTTTACTTTTAGGGGGGGTTGTAATTTGTTAAGGTAAAAGAGCTGATTGCTTCAGGGAAATGCCCTACAAAAAGCCCTTTTAAGGGCTATTGGTAGTTTATTGTTAGGTTAGGGGGTGTTTTTATTTTTGGGGGGACTTTTTTGTTTTTATAGGGCTATCAGATTAGGTTTAATTGTTATTATTTTGGATAATTTTATTATTTTTTGTAATCTTAGTTTTTTATTTTTCGTAATTTTAGAGTTTTAATTTTTTTGTAATGTAATTTTTTTACATTTTGTTTTTTGTAGTGTTAGGATTTTTTTAATTTGTAATTTATTTTTTTTCCCCGTTATTTTAATTGTTTTGAAATAGTAATGTTAGGTTACTTTATGTTTTAAACTTTTTTTATTTCACAGGTAAGTTTTTATTTATTTAAAGATAGTTAGATTGTAAATTTAATTTAAAATTAAGGGGGTGTTAGGCATAGTGGTTAATAGCTTAATTTAGTGTGTTGCGATGTGGGGGGCCGGCGGTTTAGGGGTTGATAGGTTTATATAGTGTTGGCTATGTGGTTGGGCGGCGGATTAGGGGTTAATAAGTTTAATATAGTACAATGCGGGAGGGTGGCGGTTTACGGGTTAATAGGTAATTTATGAGTGTTAGTGTACTTTGTAACATTTTAGTTATGAGTTTAGTAAAACATTTTTGTTTCTCAAAAATGGATAACTACTGGTCTCCTTTTTATATTGATACTACTTTACCAATCAGCGTCTTTGTCTATAATGGAAACAGATGAAAATTACCAAGCAAGCTTTCTATGCATATTATTTTCACTTAAAGGGACATGAAAGCCAATTTTTTTCTTTTGTGATTTAGAAAGAGCATGTCATTTTAAACAACTTTCTAATTTACTTCTATTATCTAATTTGCTTCATTCTCTTGATATCACTTGCTGAAAAGCATATCTAGATATGCTCAGTAGCTGCTGATTGGTTGCTGCACCTAGAGGCCTTGTGTGATTGGCTCACACATGTGCATCGCTATTTCTTTAACAAAGGACATCTAAAGAATTGAGCAAATTAGATAATAGAAGTAAATTGGAAAGTTGTTTAAAATTGCATGCCCTATCTGAATCATGAAAGTTTAATTTTGAATAGACTGTCCCTTTAAGATTTATTTGAGCTTAAACCTTACACAAAACATACATTTCACCTATTTTTACAAAAATGTTTTTTTTTAGCATGGATAGCACTGGTTTTCTAAATGTCACTATTTTAAAGCTTTACATCCCCAACTTTTTTTTTCCATCACATAAAGATAGAAAATCTGTACCCCATGAGATCTAGATAGAGCATGCAATGTTAACCTCTTAAGGACATATGACGGAATTTTTCCGTCATAAAACAACTGAGCAAACAGAAAGCTGTGTCCTTAAAGGGTTAAATAACTTTCCAGTTTATTTCTATTATCTAATTTCTTTCGTCCTATTTCTTTACTTTGTTGAATAGTATACCTAGGTAGGTTCAGAAGCTGCTAATTGGTGGCTACGCATATATACCTTTTGTCATTGGCTTTCAGCTAGCTCCTAGTAGTGCATTACTACTCCTTCTACAAAGGATACCAAGAGAATTAAGCAAATTAGATAAAAGAAGTAAATTAGAAAGTTGTTTAAAATTGTATTTTCTGGATGGAGTTCCGGGGGAGGAGCGTAAGTGTATGGTCACGCTGAACACTTGCTCTCTGATTCCCAGCGAGCTGTTGGCGGAGAATCCTTCTGCTGAAGTCCTCAGACCTTGGGCGGCTTGCTTAGTAGATTTTACACCCCTGCCGGAGCTCCAGCAGTGCTAATACACCATACTGAGCTACTCTTGATAGTAGTGTTAAAGGATTGGCCCCTCTCATCACTGATTACTACCTACTACCAGTGTTTTACCTTCTATTATACAATACTTTTTCTCCTGGTCTGCAGCCGTTTTTTTCTTCCCCCTCCCACGGGTGCTGTGTGAGGGGGAGTTATCTTCCGTTTGCCTGGCTACCTTTTATATTTGGAACGTGGAGTTTGGATATTTCAAGTAGTCTCATGGACTTGGCTGTGACTTACCTGTTTGTCTCGCAATTTGCAGTAATTCATCCAGACGTAACGTGCAGTAAGTCGGAGGCTGTTTTGGAGGTGGCCCCGTGGGCTTTCCTGGGATCGAGCGGCTGTCTGGAGCGCTCCCTCTGCCCTCCTACTGGTGCTGTGTGAGGGGTGGGGCGTTCCTCTTGCTTGTCTCTGCGGGCTCTTCCTCGGACTGGGACACGGTCTGTCTGCTGTGTCACCCCCCCACCAGTGTTGCAAGGGGGGTTCATTGCTTCACCATGGTTCGTGGGCCCTGCATCGAGGACTAAGGCTCTGGGAGATCTCAACTAGTGCGGTTATACACGAGAAGTATTCCCAGCAGGGCTCTCAGCTTGCCCACTCCCACCGGTGCTGCGTGAGGGAGTTTTCATCTCTGCTATATTGAAGGCTATCGCACCCGAGGTTTGTTAAAATCCGGACTTTAAGGTTACATGACCCCCTGCTCCACGATACAGAGTTCACATTGAAAACTGTTGGGGTTACCTTGGACTCGTTGCCTATGGTCTGCGGGCTCTACCGGCTGGACTTTTGTTTGTAAGGGATCCTCCTGCTTTATTGTGACCTCCTCTTTCTGCGGAGCTTGAAAGACCCTCTATCTTTGTGGTAGAATACTATCCTTTTTTATGCGGGCCTGGGGTGTGGGAATCTCACACTGTTGCAAGCTAAGAACTGGGTCAAAGAACCACCCACTCTCTCAAAAAGGGGGAGAGGAATGAGATGGTGGAAGAATAAGGTCAAGGCATATTGGTATATTTCCTTGCTACCAACAGTCCAATTACTTGTAGCCTAGCGCTAGCTTGATAAAGCTCACCGGCTGCTTACACTAACAATAAGGCTCTGCTGGAATATTATTAACATAAATTATTTCTTCATTCTTGTTTTTGCTTTTTTTTTCTAGCTGTGTCCTTCCATTTTTCTATTTATTTTGTAGTATTAATTTATATTTAAAGGGACACTAAACCCAAATTTTTTCTTTCGTGATTCAAATAGATCATGCAATTTTAAGCAACTTTATAATTTACTCCTATTATCAAATTTTCTTCCTTCTCTTGGTATCTTTATTTGAAATGCAAGAATGTAAGTTTAGATGCTGGCCCATTGGGTTATTCTTGCTGATTGGTGGATAAATTCATCCACCAATAAAATAGTGCTGTCCAGAGTTTTGAAACAAAAAAGAAGCTTAGATGCCTTCTTTTTCAAGTAAAGCTAGCAAGTGAACGAAGAAAAATTGATAATAGGAGTAAATTAGAAAGTTGTTAACAATTGCATGCTCTATCTAAATCACAAAAGAAAAAAAATTGGTTCAGTGTCCTTTTAACTATTGTTTTTAAGCATCTTCTATTAGATAGGTCTCGGGGTGCAATAACCCCGGATTCTAGATCGAACTAGGGATAGGTTCTTAATCTCCCCCCTTGTTCTTGTACCTATGGGGTGATTTCTGTGGGAATTGATATCCTTGAACCAAATATGCGTGTGTTTAAAACTAACTAGTGTTTCTCCTACTTCTCTGTACATTCTTTCTCATCCATTGAATAGACTGCCATAAAGAACTTTTTCTTTAAGGGTTTTTCTCTCCACATAGGAAAGACAGGAGCTCAGTTATATCTATCTGCCTACAGGGCTGTTTGTCCGGGGGGTTGAGTAAGAAGAACCTAAGCCTTAAGATAGTATAAAATATCTATAGTTGTTTATTTTTATTGATTGACTGCTGATTTTGTCTCCTGAGGCACGGTTGGCCGAGGAGGTTGTATGCGGGGGTCTCTCCTTTTTGTTGTGGTCCATTTTGGCCGGTTCGCACTGACTGTTTGTCTTCCATAACTGATTTAGAATTCCTTAAATACTTCAGCCCCCTTTTTTTTTCTCCTTTTGGCTGGCAATGATCACAATTACTCACTGAATCACATGGGACTCTCTCCTTTCCTACCCTCACTTTTGTAGGGGGGTTCCCCTCATCACTTCTTTGTTTTTCCTCTCATGTTATGAGAGAGCTGATCACTATTTTCTCCACTTTTATAAGCACATGAATTCATTTTTGACTATGCACGCTAAAACTTCACCTTCAGTTATTGCAGTTAGAAAAAGGAAAACAGGACAGGAAAAACAAAAATACCCTTGAGACCTTGGCGGATATACACCCTGCTGTTTCCAATCCTTCCCATTTAGGTGAGCTTCTGGATATCCAATCACTGGTCTTCAGTATCTCTGAAGCTCTGACCCCTAAATTTGACATTCTCAAAAATGAGATAAAACAGGATTTTTCACTTTTAACAAATGAAATTAGACAATTCTCTAGTGGATTGTCAGAGGTAGAACAAAGAATTTCGGATTTAGAAGATTTGACATTAGGCCATAATACTAAGTTAAAAGTCGCAAATACTAACCTCCTTAAAATTCAGAGTAAACTAGAAGATCTAGAGAACCGTTCCAGGAGGAACAACTTCAGAGTCATCGGGGTACCGGAAGAAAAACAATATGAGGATCTTAATAAATTCTTAACTGTTACTCTACCTCAACTCCTACACATCCTGCAATCTGAGCCACAAATAGTGTTAGAGAGGGCACATAGGTTAGGCTGGCATACATCTGGTAAAGAGAGCACAAGACCCAGACCAATTATAGCTAAAGCACTTAATTTCCAAGATAAAGAACAAGCCTATCTATCTTGGAGATGCAAAAATTATATTTCAGGATTTCTTTGCGGAAACGGCCGCAAAAAGAAGAGTTAGCCCCAATTTGCACTAGACTAATTTAATTAATCAAGGTCTTCGAGCTACCTTAATCTATTCAACAAGGCTGAAGATTATGGTGGACAATCAAACACACTTTTTCGATCCTGCTAAAGATGCAGAGAATTTTTGTGCTGAGACTTTTCCCTCTGTATAATAGAGGAATTAGTATTTATCGTTTTTTTCCCCTGCTGTTCTAACAGTATAGATGTGGGAAGATGGCGGGCCAACTAAGTTTGGGATGTTGTGTGTTGTGTTTTGTGGTGTGTGTGTGTGTTTTTTTTTTTTTTCCCCCCCCCCCTTCTAGATGGCAAGCGCGGCAGGTAGATTTAAATTAACCTCTTGGAATATCGGGGGCATTATATCTCCCATTAAACGGAAAGCAATAATATCTCGCCTACGAAAAATAAACACCAATATTGCCTTTCTACAAGAAACCCATCTAAAGCTGTCAGATGGGTGTCAGAGCTGTCGGCTGGCCTTGTGCATATGTTATGGGGTTGTCCAAGGGTTAGATATTTCTGGTTTAAACTACAATACTGGCTTAATAGGACCTTGGGGATCTCCTCTTTGAAGTTAACATTGATACACATACTGTACCTTTTGGAAAGATTCAAAGAACCGGCAGGTTAATAATAAGATTGTTTATATGGCTATTCTAGCAGCCGGATTTTTAATCTTCAAAAAATGGAAAGGGAGAGCGACCCCCAGTATTCCAGAGGTTAAGAATTGTTTGAAAAAACAATGCATTTTAGAACAGATAGATACCAATTCTTCCCAGTGAAATTTAAAATATAATTTATCCATTGGGAAATTCAGAACTTATTCTGTTAGGTCTTTGGTAACGGGCTGGCTTGCCGCAGCCCCCCTTTTTTTTTTTTTGTTTGTTTTTTTGTTTTGGCTTGTCATGTTTTGTTCTATCTGGTCGTGGTCATTCTGGGTTTTGGCCAATTGTTTTTCTTCTTAGTATAAAGGCATCTTGCAAATTAGTTAAATATTAGGACCCTACGCAGGGTTGATAAAGAAAGAATTGTTGAGCCAGGCTCTACTCTACTGTTAGAGGAGGAGCAATAAGGAGGGGTTCTATTTGTTTCGTTGTAATTGCTTTAGGTCAGGAGGATACCTGTAATCAATCCTTTTTTTCCGTTTGGGATGCTTTTCCTTTTAATGAGATACTTATTCACCCTGCGAGGTGCTTTTTTTTTTTTCTTTTTTTGTTTGTTTCCTGTTCTAAACTTATATACATAGATCAAAGTATATACTCTGTTGGATTATAAATAAAGATTTGAAGAAACAAAAAATTGTATTCTCTATCTGAATCATCAATTTTTTTTGGTGGGGATTTCATGTCTCTTTAAGGGGTTAAAGGGAATTTAAACTCATGTTATTCCACCTTTTAAAAGTTCTTTTTTTTGTAACATTTTCATGATTAAATTTCCTTTTCATCTGTGTTACATTGGTAAACCATAGCTTTGCATGTTACGTGCAATCAATGTGTTTTTTTTTATGATTGAGCTTTATGGGTTGAAACTTGCTGAAATAATTTATTAATTCATAAAATATCTTTACACCTGTGACACCCAAATGTAATCCTAACAAATCCCATACCGATCCAAAAACAACATGATAAATCACGTGAGGCAACTTCTGCAATGTATATGTGTTTATATAAATGTATATTGTGCTACATTAACTGTGCATATAGGAACGTTCTTGGTATAAATAATTGTTAAATAATTGTATCATCATAACCAGCAGCATAGAATAAACTGCGGTTTAGGTATCAACAGTATCAAAGTCTCATATATAAGAGTCACACTCCATCATTCTGACAAACTGAAGCTGTTGCATTCAGCGCTGCTTCATGGGAAATACCTGACTACTAGTTCAGATAGAGCAATTTTAACCACTTCCTGACGGACAGATCCGACCAAGTTTCAAATGTAAACAAAAAAAGAAAATGAAGCACACGATCGATCATGTGTTTCAAAAACGGCTCTGATTGGCTCCTGGGGAACTGCCTGCGTTGCTAGCTAGTCCCCCAGTTTGGTTTTACAATTGAGCAGGACGCCGCAATAGTTTGGACATTCCATGCCGTCCTAAAGGTGTTTAAGCCGAGCACTTTTAGGACAACACCTTTCACCCGAGGTGTTTAGCCTATCTCCCAATAGGGAATTGCTGCTCTGGAGGTGACTTTATCTTTGTGTTTAACCCCTTAGCAGAGGGGCACTATTAATAGAGCACTATTAATTGCATGTAACGTATTAGATCATTGACCCCAGTGGTTAGAGGAGTAACAAATACCAATATTTGCCCAATGGGAAAGCATAGTATTTAACGTATGCAAGAACTATTAATACTAGAGGAATAAGGTTATTCTAAACGGAACAAAGTAGACTTTTATAGCTTTTGTTACATTTTATTGGGAAAAATATAATGAAATGTGAACAACATTTCCCCTTTTTCGAATATAAATTGCATCATAATAGATAGATGCCTCCATGCTATCCCTCTCTTATCCTATCCCTCCCCTCTAATTGTTTATTCATACATTTATTTGATTTTTCTTTCATTCTTTAATCTTCCTATTATATTAGGCCATTTGGTACTTGGTTAATAAGATTGCTATGGAAGATTTCCGATCTTGTGTATTCACCTCTCGACACGTATTGGAACGCTAATTCCTGCACTAAGACAGTGCTTGACAAATCTGTTTAAAAATTAGGAAAAACAAAAAACAGCACCCAGTCTTAAGAAGGATCTTAGCCTTCTATTCAAGCATCATGGCACACAACAGCAACGTTTTGGGTTATTCACCCTTAATCATGCTAATACAGAGTACCTGTGTGTTGCTCCTTATATACCTCCTACATTAACTCTTGAATTACTTTCACTTCTCAAATACAAGTAATATTGCCACCTAGTGGTCAAAGATACAAAACATTTTTTCATACAACAATGTTAAAAAATATTTTACTCAATGTTTGCCTAACAAGATAGAATTGAATTCACAATATGTTCAAAAATATTTGGTTTAAAGAAACAGACATATCTATGTCCCTATTGAGTATCTTAGGGTACAATGTATCCAATTTATCAATCCAGAATGATTACTTTCTTTTAAGAAAAAGTTCCCTATTACCACCTCTTCTTAAAGGGCCCACACTGTCAAAAACCTGCCATCTTAACTGGGATATATTGTGCCCTGCTTCTACGAAGTGACAGGCTACCGGTGCTTTTTTGTCACCACATCTGATGTTAGATCTGTGTTGACTGAGTCCGTCTTCGATTATTCTTGCCGTTTCACCTAAGTAAATCCTAGAGCACGGACATTTTATTAAATATATTACATAGGATATATATTACAAGAGATCCCTCTCTACATATCTCAAAACAGAATGCTCCTGTCATGGTTGATTAAATATTTCATACCTGTTCTATGTTAAATGTTTGCATATATTGTGTATTATTGTTGTTTTCTGTATTTTATTGTACCCTATTGTATCAATGCAATGTTTTGTGATCCTAGGACATACTCGAAAACGAGAGAAATCTCAATTTTTCCTTCCTGGTAAAATATTTTATAAATAAATAAATAGGATGATTCACATGTGTAAAATTCTTTAATGAAAAACTTTTTCCCTGTATGGGGATGAAAAATTGCAATACCCTTTATTACTGCATTATAGCTGGCACATCATAAACATGGGTAGGTGCCCTTACTTGAGTGTATCATGAAGCTTCCATAGTTCAATAGTGAATTCCTGTCTGTTACCTTTTTGTATAAATCAACATTCAATGTGCCCGTCCTGCTATCCCTGTACACCTCTGTGTCCAGAAACACTATTTTTTCCTCACTAAAATTTAAAGTAGATTTTAATCCTTGTACCGCCTCATTCAACTGTTTTACAAAGGAAACAAGGGATCCAATGTCGCCCCACCACACGCATCATCAATGAAGCGCCACCAAGCTGCTCCATATTTCAATTAAAAAATAGATGATTTTCATAGACAAATTTGTCTTCAAAACAACTCATATATATGTTGGCGTATGATGGGGTCACATTGGACAAATATTTTTGAACATACTGTGAATTCAATTCTATCTTGTTAGGCAAACATTGAGTAAAATATTTTTTTAACATTGTTGTATGAAAAGATGTTTTGTATCTTTTACCACTAGGTGGAAGTATTACTTGTATTTGAGAAGTGAAAGTAATTCAAGAGTTAATGTAGGAGATTTGAGGGGTGTTTGCAGTTGCCCCTATATCACTGGCACCAGGTATAGTGCTGTTTGTCACTTGGACTGTTGTTGTATCTTTTAAAAATTAGGAGCTAGAATATTTAGGAGCCAGGCATATTTTTTAGGAGCCAGACAGTTGAATATCTAAATAGATGTAATTTTTTTTTTAGTTTTGATAAGATATGAAATTGTCTGCTTGGCACTGTCCCTCATGCATTAAGGTATTTTAACCTGCCGTGTTGTGCAAATGTGTTTGTTTATATAAGGTTGTTTATCTTTCTTTTGGCTCTGTAAGTTTTGAAAATCCAATAAAGGTTAAAAATAAAAAAATGACCACAGTGATCACTTGGCTATAATAAAGCTACGTAAAAGCATGTTTTTAAATAGTTTCTTTAGGGCTTTAAATCTAGGGGTCTTGGGGCCTTTTTGATGAGCTGTTACAAACCTAAATGTGTGTGTGTTTTTTTTTTTTTTTTTTATTTATTTAAATTGTCCTTTAGTCACTAGACTACCAGGCATGTGGGGTTAAGTGTAGGGGCCAGTGATGAGCTCTGTGATTTGTGGATTAATAGCCACTATAAAAAATGGAAAATATGAACTGTGTCTGTTAAAGGGATATAATACTCATATGCTAAATCACTTGATAATTGTAAAATGCTGACTAAAAAATATCACATGAACATCTCTATTCTAAAAAAGGATATTTTACCTATACGACGGCTGTGTCCTGTGCAGTCACATATTGTGTCTCGCTGTGAGATTATGCTATTTCTGCATGCCTCACGAGTAAGCCATTGCAGAAATAGTTTAATGGAGGCCAACCCACTTTAGCCATAGCAGGGACATTTTATTTTTTTAGTGTTTTTAAAAAGCATAAAGTGTCAAAATGCTTTTAGGTAAATTCCCTGGGGTGTCTAAATTATACAAATATATGCTTTGGTGTAGCAGTTTTTAATTGGGTAACTGCTATTTAGCTTACGGTCCTAACATAGCGTTAAATCAATTATTTCATTTGTCATATTTGCTATAAATGACTTGGAAAGCTAGACATATGAGGTACTTCTAAAATCAGCACAAATTTATGAATCTATTTGGAGGTATTTCCATCTCAATATGAGGAGAGTCCACGGCTTCCACCAGCTGCCACCAGGAGGAGGCAAAGACACCCCAGCCAAAGGCTTAAATACGTCCCCCAGTCATTATTTGCCTTTCATCCCTGGAGGAAGGCAGAGAAGTGTCAGAAGATTTTGGAGTAGTTCCTTAGGAAGGGTATCTGCCATTCGGGATGGAACTGGAGTTTTAAGTAGTCAGAAGATTCGGAGTAGTCTCTTATGGAGGGTTGTACCCTTTGGAATGGGACTGGAGTTTTAATTAGTCTTGTCAGCCTCTCAGTGAGAGCATTGACGAATGTTAGGGTCTGGAGATGCCGGGAGAGTCTTTCTGAGAAACCATCCAGACTCATTTTAACAGTTCCTAAGCAATCAGTGTTGACGAGTTTCACTGCCTGCTTCCATCACTCAAGTCCATGTCAGGTGCAATGCTACAAAACTGTCAAACTTGAGAGGCTGTGTGTCCCGCGGCAGAGATTTCAGTAAGATAGTTTCATTTTATTTCATATGATAACATAAGAAGATGTTCACAGTGTGACTCTTTTATCTGTATGCAATCAAGGAAGGAGGTTATTGAGCAGAGGGGATTTATACATAACTTGCTTTATTATGTTTTATGCTGCGGTATGTATGAGATGGGGCTCAGGCAGATTTGGAACATTTAGGTTTTACTTTTATTTTTGAGATATCTGCGCAGCCTGTTATTTTTGGCGCGTTTTTCTCCTGGAGCATGGGTGGTCCTGCATGGCACTCCATGTGACCAGGTGTGGTCTCATTGACTTTGCTTTTCCTGACCGTGCAGTTTACAGGAGAAGAAACGGTTTCTCTGGGGAGCCTAGGTCATAGGAGGTGGTGAGTGCCCCGGCCATTGGGGGTATAAAGGTGCCATTTATCTTGTTTCTTTTGTCCATCTTAAAGCACAAGATATGGAGGACTCTGATGTGTTAGAGGGTACTCCCTCTTTTCCTAAATCTAATACCTGTTTTTATTGTGAGGAGGCTACAGTATACCCGCCTGCTCAATTATGTTCCACATACCTCAATAAGGTAGTTATATCTAAAAAGCCAAAGATGTTTAGTACCACTGAGCTGTCCACCTCTGAGGGGTCTCCATCCCGTGAGGTGTGTTCCCTGCAATCATCTCCTATTACACATGCAGCCTCCCATTGCACTGCTAATCCTCCATCAGGAGGGGCCCTCTTACCGCCAGACTTTTCTGAACAGTTACAAATGGCAGTGTTTGCGGCCTTCGGTGCTTTACCTTGCCCTGCTAAGCGCAAGCGAAAGGTCAAATATTGCTATCCTTCCCAGGGGTCATCTACCAATTTGTTGGATTTATCTTATACTAGATTATCCATCCGCTGATGAAGACGCCTCTGATAGTTCAGAGGAGGCTCTTTCCGGGTCAGCATCTGCTGCCTCTAAACCTCCAGCTGCGGAGGAACCAGACTTTAGATTTAGAATTGAGCACTTACACTTTCTGTTAAAGAAGGTGTTGACTACGTTAGAGGTTCCAGAACCTAAATTACTCGAGGAACCTTCTATTCCTAAGCTTGACATAGTTTATGAGGACAGGGTGGTGCCACAGACTTCCCAGGTTCCTGTATAATGGCAAATATTATTAAGAATGAATGGGAGAGACTTGGATATACTTTTTCCCCTTCTTCTTTTAAGAAATTGTTCCCCGTTCCAGACTCTCAATCAGAATTGTGGGGGTCTGTCCCTAAGGTGGATGGAGCTATCTCCACTCTTGCTAATCGCACCGCTATCCCGCTGGAGGATAGTTTGTCGTTTAAGGATTAAAAAGAAAATGGGCGCCTCATAGTGAAATCCATATGTGATGTGGAAAAAGAAGATAAAGAATATAACTCACAATTTTTGATGGCACTTATTCAGTGCAGATAAGCAGGCTGACACTTGCAGTAGTTAGCTAACCTAATAACAGTCGTTTCATCAGGCATAAAATGACCGTGTTATTAGGTTGAGAAACGCGTTGCAATATTAAACCTGTTTTTAATTTGTATATGGAGGTGTCTGCCTTTTTCACTTACACAGAACAAGTCTTATCTTCACGGAGGTATTTCGTATTTTCAAGTCCATA